>NC_045436.1:69700294-69728404 GCF_002776525.5 Piliocolobus tephrosceles | reverse complement strand
TTTTTTTTTGAGACGGAGTCTCGCTCTGCCGCCCAGGCTGGAGTGCAATGGCCGGATCTCAGCTCACTGCAAGCCCCGCCTCCTGGGTTTACGCCATTCTCCTGCCTCAGCCTCCCAAGTAGCTGGGACTACAGGCGCCCGCCACGTCGCCCGGCTAGTTTTTTGTATTTTTTAGTAGAGACGGGGTTTCACCGTGTTAGCCAGGATGGTCTCGATCTCCTGACCTCGTGATCCGCCCGTCTTGGCCTCCCAAAGTGCTGGGATTACAGGCTTGAGCCACCGCGCCCGGTCTTAAGGTTATATATATTTATATATTTACTGTTATATAATATAATATTGATAATATTGATGAAAATGTTTCAATATCAGGAACATGGATTTATAAAGAGACAGCAACAAAAAAACTCATAGCAAGTAGCTGAATAGCAATCCAAATTCTCTTTTTTACATGACAAAACCTATATAAGGGAGTAAAATTAAGAGACAACAATATCCTCCACTCCATATCATAGTAATTAAATTAAAGATGTGTGGTCATTCTAGTGAATGTGATTGTGATGATCAACATCACCAAAATACTAAGGTAATCTTTCTCAGAGGGTAACCTAGCTTAAATTTAGAGAGATCCCTGCTGCTGACAAACTTTCATTAGTAATAAATTTAAGGCATTAGTAATAAATTTAAGGTATAACTAGATATTGGAAACAAGTGTTATTATCAAAGTGAAAATACAAAATAGCCCAAAAAGCACTTCACATTCATCTGAAATATTTTCAATAATAGTTAATGCATAAGTTATTATACTAGACTCCTTTATTAGTTGTATCATTACTCTTTAGCTCTCAAAAGCTAAACTGTAAGTTTAAAGGTAGTGCAACCAAAGTGGATTCATTACACAACTTTCAACAATATATTAATGAATTGAAGCAGGTATACAGCACTTAATTGTGTAAAAATAAGAATCAATACTAGATGAACCAATACTAGAGTTGCAGTAACAATACTGACTAGAAAAGACATTTCCATTCACCATGGGCACCTCTGACAAACACAAAACAGCTTTAATGAATATCATATAATATTCTTTAATTAATATCAATAATATTCTATCAGTCCTTCATTTACAAGAAAATGAAAAGGCATACAATTCATTTATACACACATTAGAATTCATACAAAATGAGAACACCTGCTTTTACAGTTAGAAAAAATCATTTTTAACAAAACAAGTGCATACAACATTCATTCTCAACTTGTGGAGACTGTATGTCATGACTAGAAAACGGCCACACTTTGTTGGAGTCCTGTAACACCTCAGAACAAGCAGGTCCTAAATTTAAGAAATGTGCTACAAATGTATTTGCTTAAAATTTACAAATGTAGTTTGAGTTTTGAAGTATGTATGTGCCAGATTGGAATTTAAACTTAACTAGATGCTAGCATATGCCCCAATAAAATTAAGAAGTTGCTTCCACTGGCAGTTAATTTGTTGCTTAGCTTACTGTATACAAGCTGTGTTATCATTGGTTAAATTAAAGAAATTAGTCACTGAAAAAGTTCCAGTGAATACAAGCAAAAGATTTCTGCGGATTTGCATTAAGGGAGCAAACAAATGCCTTACCCTTAATTTATCAGTGCTTCTGCTCCCAAATCCCAGTAGTTATTACATTTATCTACTTTATGAAAGCACATAGTTTGTCTCATATTTTTATGGACTTCTTCCCTCCCAACCCTTTAACATTTCTTTTAGAATTACATGCAGTGCAGTGTAGAAAGAAATATCAGGATCGAGCCTGAGACTGTTTTTTAACATCCCTGCTATCAGGTACTGCTGGTGTGGTCTTAGACACATCCGTTGATCTTGCCAAGCTTCAGTTCTCTCCTCTGTATTCTTCTTCCCATGATTACATGGGTCACTGCCTAGGACTGTTCCATATGATGTAAAGCAATATATTGGTAAAAAGGAGAGATGCTATATCAAGAAACCAAAGCTATGCTTTATCAATTCTTAAATGTCTGTTATGTTTTCTCTCCTCTTGTCATGATAAGGTACTGGACTCACCTATCCTTGAATTTCTTTGATCTTCAAGGCAAAGTTATTCTTACTCTAAGCACCACAGAGCCTTGTATGTGACTCACCTTTTCTATAAATTCTTGTTGGACAGCTTACAGATTTTCTGAATTTTCTTATGCTAATAGAAGGGCAGATTAATGTTGATTTCCTTCTTTAGGTTATTATAGTGGGTAATCGTTAACTGTTTGTGCACTGATTTTGTGCTAAGCACTCTATTAAGTGACATATAAGCTATAATATCTTTTTTAATTTCTCTAAAACTCCTGTGACATAGTGACTCAGAATCCTCATTTTAACAAGCAGTCAAGTAACTGCCCAAGATATGGCAGCTGAGAGGGGACAGAACTGCCATTTAAACCCAGATCCTTTTGCTTAAGGGCTTAAACTCAACCTTCTCCCCCAATTTAACTGACTTCATGTTTTAATTTAGATTATTTGTGTTGACACAAAGAAGTCAATTTCTGCTACATTAGAAAACATGTAAACAGCTAAACCAGAGTTTGGTTTCAAAAGAGAAGCAGGCAGTTATATTTGTAAGTTCACCAACTGTCCTCCTCCAGGGTTTCTATACCCAGAGCAATCAGAATATCTATAAAATTAAAAGCAGCATCATACCATGTCCAAAAGATTAACAGTTCCACAGTACAAAGTTTGTTGATTTAGTAGTGGATTCAGCCTGTCAATCAAAATGCCATAAACAATAACATGATAACAGTTTTCAACATAAATGCTTTTCTTCAGGTTATTTTCACATGTCTTATTGAATTCTGCCAGAACATTTTCTCTGCACACTCTTACTGAATTCTAAGTGCCTATTATAAAGGAAAATTAATGCTTTTTTTTGAAAGACAATGTATGTTACACAAACAGCTAAACTATTAATACTTGAAATAGACCTGTAATCTTAGTTGAAGCAACAATAACAAAGTTCTATCTTACAAAAATAAGCAAATGTTAACTTAAAAAATTATTGGTAGCTCTTACCTTAATATTCTTTGTCTGTGGTTATAACAAAATGCTAACATCAACAGAAGCAGAAACCTCTTGGCTTCTCTGTAGGCTGTCTCCAAATATTCACTTATTTTCAGAAGCAGAGAAAGGCAAGTTTAAAGAGGGCGGGGAGAAAACCACCCTTACAATGGCCCTGCCATTATTCTTTCAGTGAATGCCTAGCAACAGAAGTCCAGGGACCTAGAAGCTAAGATGCCTGAGGGCACTGACCCCCAGCCTGCCTCACGTCCTTTCAGTGTAGCTAGGATCCTGGAGCTCTTACTAAAAAGTGTTATACAACCTGAAAGTTTAGCAGCCACCATGATTAAAGTGTTCAGAATAATGTTACAGCTAAGATAATTTTCTCAAAAATATTGATGGTATTGTATCTTCTTAATTAACAATACTTCAGCCAGTACTGGAAATAAGCCTAATAGATAAATCTTGTATATTAAGATTTAAATGTTTAATTTCACCCAGTTTAGAAACAACACAAAAAAATCATGGAAGTTGGAGTAATCTCCTGCTCTAGCTTTTTGATTATAAGATTATTGCAACCCTGGATTACATTCCTGAGAGCATTTCGCAGTTACCCACAACTCACTGATAAAATCTCCAAGACTTAGCTATTTTATAATTTCTTATACACCTTCTTTAAGTGGGTGGAAAATGAGTTACCAGAGTCTGTATCATAAGAAAACTTCAGTCAGCTCTAGTGTGGTGAATCTCTTATACTTAGAGTGCTTCTGTATTGCAACATTTGTCCTATTTCTTCTGTTGAGTAACCAGACCTTGCTCTCCAAATTGGTGGTGGGAAGGGACTTGTGTTTTTATTCATCTTTTTAATACCAAAGGTCCAATCTTGTGCATGATAGGTGATTGATAAATGTCTTGAATTGAAGTGACTTCCTATTTGCTTTTGTAGCTCAAAGTAGTGGAAGCTGTGACATAAGTTTGAGTTCTACCTCACATGTATTTTGCTCGCCTATGGATTTTTCACTCTGATCAGCTAAGACTCCTGACTAAGCACATTGTTCATTGTTGACAAACAGTCTCCAGGCTGTTCATTGCTGAAAAAGTCTCCAGACTGCACATTCAGATCCCTCTGCTTGAACCCTTTTGAAAGGTGGAAGTGCCATTGTACCTAAATTTCAGCGAGTTTTAAAATATTATGCTTTTGAGAGAGAAGACAGAGTCTATACAGAGGAAAGAAAAACTAGAACATGGTGTTCTTTTTTAAAGTGAAGTAGGCATTCCACTAGTTGTTTTGCTTTTATAAAATGAGTAGAACCATAACATACTATCATAAATCTCTCTCATAAAATAATACAAATTCTATCATAGAATTCTATGCAAACATGACTTACCAAATTCATGAACAGCACTGAGTTCAGCTCTCCTCTATGTGGCCCTATCCTATCCTATTTAGAGTCAGGGTACGTAACTTCTCAAATGCTTTATAAATACATTATCCCATCGCAAGTAGATTAAATTAATAATGAGTTATAAATAAAAACATTTTTGCTTTGACACTAATGTTTGATTAAACATTACATTTTAAAATAAATTATATTTAGGTGAATATATTTTCCCATAATTTAAAAGGGAGATGTTTATAATAGTAATTACCCAGCAAAATAAAAATATAAAATTATATTTCATATTTTTAATATATTTTATTAATACATTTATGTTTTTATTAATGTTGCTAAAATTTTATAGCAACATAAAAACACAAGTCTGTGAATTCAACATAGATTACTGAGTGGGCATGAGGCACAGTATCAGCCATGACAAAACTGAGCTCACTGTGCAAATATTAGAGTAAAATTCGTATCTTTACTCAAATATTTCAAAAAATATGAAAACAATGCACAATTTAGTATACAGTACATTATATGTAATATAATATCTATGTAGAATTAAATATGTAGCATATATAATATATAAACATATATACATAATATACACCTATTGCATATAGAATACATACATAATTTAGTGTATGTGTAGTACGAATGCACATATATATATGTGCACACATACTAAGACACACCAATAAAATATAGAAAGAAATAAGCATTTTAAAGAACAAAAAATAAAGAGCTATGGAAGTTTTCAGAAGTTACTTTTCATTCATTCATTTTTACAAATGAGTATGTGTGTGTGTGAGTGTGTGTGTGTGCATGCACGTGCATGGACGCACGTGTAGAGGAAGAGAGAGAATCTCTGCTTGGAAAAGTCAGTTTCAGAAGGCAAGAAATGTTGTCTTTTATCCCATCACTATATTTCTAGAAAGTGGCACATTTCTATGTTTTATAAAGAATTGTTGAACGAATGTTAAAAGCAGTTATCAAAAACTAAGTAATGCCACATATTCTGAAGCTTTTTTTTTTTTTGAGTTTCCCTCAAGTCACCCAGGCTGGAGTGCAATGGCTCGATCTTGGCTCACTGCAGCCTCTGCCTCCTGGGTTCAAGCAATTCTCCTTCCTCAGCCTCCCAAGTAGCTGGGATTACAGGTGCCCGACACCATGCCTGGCTAATTTTTTGTATTTTTAGTAGAGAGGGGGTTTCGTCATGTTGTCCAAGCTGGTCTTGAACTCCTGACTTCAGGTGATCCGCACACCTCAGCCTCCCAAAGTGCTGGGATTACAGGTGTAAGTCATCATACCTGGCTTTTTTTCTGAAACTTTTAAAATCTCTTAGTATTACTTTTTATTCCGCAGCCAGGGGTAATTTATGGAAAATGTTAATGAGAGCATGTACGCTCCTGTGTTTGTTAAAGCTTTATCTTCTCTTTATGCCTAAAACATTGCTCAGATTCTCAGGCACAAAGTGGTCTTCTTACCACTACAATTGCATCTTCACACCCACCGTTTCCTTTGCCTACTATGTCCCAGCCACACTGGCATTCTTCAGTTCTCAAACTTGCCACTTAGTAATAGAACATTTTCTGCTCCCTGCCTAGAAATCTATCTTGCCTTCTCCCCATGGCTGCTTCCTTTTCCTAGTTAATTCTCAGCTTATATAACTCCCTCTTCCCTATAAGTGTCTCCTTAAAAACAATATATTTCACAATTAGTCATTCATTTACTGTTCATTTCCTTCCTACCACATATCACAATTAGTTGTTCCTTTACTTATTACTTGTTTTCATTCTCCCCACTTGAATCACTAAATTCCATAGTGGCAAAGGAACATGTCTATCATGTTCATTTGTTTGATCGTATTGCCTAGTATGATATCTTACATACAGTAGGTGCTTAATAAATATTTAAGTGAGTGGTGAAAAGTAACCTTGAACTCCCATAGCTCTTTATTTGTATTGTGCTATAAGCACTTCATTCTGTCTACCGTGCATTAGAGTGATTTGGAATGTAACTGGCATGTAAGGTCCTCCACGAGCCCAGTGCATATGTTTTGATTGTCTTCTTTGTCTCCTATAGCACTGGTGACAGATATTGCTAGCTATCTGCTGCGGTAGATGATGTGAATCACTGTACATGCAACTCCCAGTGTCACACTCTATGATACTCTATAATTCCACTGGTATATAGACAGACGTACTAATACATTTGAACTTGGAATTGAACATTATGAAACTTTTGTTTAGGACACTGAGGTTTTTGGTAGATGGAGTTGGGGTCTGTGTCTTTGTCCGTAACAATACTGGCAAAGTATCTGAAATCCAAGTTCATCTAACTTTACAATCTTCATTTGCCTCATTTGTCAGTAATACCTGCTTCACAGGATTATTATGAAATGTAAATAAAATAATCTAGAATTTAGCAAAAGACTTTCCATATAGAAAATATTTAATAAATGTTAGATAAAAATATTATCAGTAATGTCTATTTTCTCTTTATCTCTGTATATTACCAAGCAAAGGCTCTAGCTTGGGAGAGAGAATTAAAGCATCTATTTGAGATACATGTTTGAGTGGATATAATGATTTATTTTTGTATATAAGACAAAAGTGAGTTGAAAATAAAGGTATTATTTATGAAAAAAAACCCATAGAACAGCTTTACAAAAAAGAATTCAAGGATACTTTTGCCATACTAAACCACTGGCAAGAAAAAATATAGCACATAAAAAAGGTACTAAAAAATCTTATAATTAACATTTATCCATGAGAGTGGAAAAATATTCAATATTTTACATTTATATGTAAATTTTACACACACACACACACACACACATACATATATATATATATATATATGCTGCAAAGGTGAAAAAACAATTCTGGATACTGGAAATTAATTTTATAATCCAACACCAGTCAGGTATCTGTCTTTATGATGAAAACTATATGGTGACTTGAATATCTGATTTTTCAAATATCATCTCCCAAAAATCTCTCTCAAACTTGAATGTGACAGATAAATTCACCATCAGTCAGCATATGATTGTTGGAATACAAGGATAGGATGATTAATTAAAGTTGAGTCTCTTTTGTTCAGTTTGGGTTTGGAGATGTGCATTGGAAAATGACACAAAACCATATTTTTCTGGGATCTGATGAATGGCATGATCAGCACCAAGTCATTTTCTACACACCTTACATCAAGTGGTTTGCTACTGAAAAGTGTTTAATAAAGGAAAGCCAAACTTAATACATATATGAAAAGAAAGAGATGCTATCATTAATTTTGAACTAAGAAAGGAGAACAATTTTTATTTTTATGAAAACCTTATTTAATCTTTAGGGAAATACATAAAGAAAATATTTAAGGCTTTGTAAAAATCCTGACAGATTTTATTACTGAATGCTCATGTGGCCTGAATCAAATGCTGCTTTTTAAATGTGTTGAAATAATATTGGAACTAAGACCTGACATTACTAATTGCAATACGTTGAACAAATGCTTATTTGAAAGAATACTGGGTCTCCACTTACTCCTGCTGGGACCATTTTCATTTTCTGTGCTCTGTCATCATCACCTGGGCTGCTTTTGCTATTTTCTTTTCTCTAGCTGTTTCATATAATGTTTAAGTGCATCTAAACTGCACGTGCGTGAGCTAAGTCCTCTATGATTAAAAAAAAAATAGCCGATATATGATTTAGCTGACAGTATAACAAATTAGTCATATTAATAATACTAATAAAAATCAGACAAATGCATTATTTGGGTTGTACACCTTTATTTGAAGTCATATATAGTGTCAATTTTAGAATATTTATAATTATAATTAACTGCTTGATTATCTCCTTAATTTAATATTCAAGAAAGATTAAAGTATTTTTAAAATAGCGTACACTTAGGGCAATAGTACAAATACAGTGAAATTATCATTTCACTTTAAGAAATGCCATCAAATTTGGGTGTTGATTCAAACAAATCAATTGCAGAAAGACATTTTGAGAAAATCAGCAAAATTTGGTTATGGGCTGGGTATTAGATAAATAGGAATAATTTGATTTAGTTCCAGGTGATAATTTTATAGTTATATAAGAATATGGCTATACATTTAGAGATGCATGCTGAAGAACAGGAATGCAGTGATATAGAATTGCTTTAAAATACTTCAGCAAAAGGAAAAAAGATTTAAAAACACAATTTTGTCAAAACTGTGATACTTTCATTTGGGTATTGGGTATATGGGAATTTATTATTTTCTTTTTTTCTAATTTTTTAAAATGGAGAACTGAGTAAATCGGCAAAATCAATGAAAAATTAATTGCTTGGAAATGCATAAAAAATAAATATGCCAGTAGTTCTGAAAATGCATCCATTAGGCTTCCTCACTATGGCCCAGCCACACTGGCTGCTTTGGAGGCTCTTTCCTAAGGACCCTTGCAGAGGTCGTTTATTCTCTTAGAAACACTCTTGCCCAGGTATTCACAGGGCTTATCCAGAGGGCTTACTCCCTTACCCCTTCAAGTCTTTCTTTAACTGTTACCTCATTGAGCTTTTCCCTGATTATTTTATTTAAACAGTAATACCCACCATCCTCCCCTAATATTCTGTATATATTTCTTTATTTTATTGCCTAATACACTACACAATTTACTTTTTTTTTTTTTTTGAGACAAAGTCTGGCTCTGTTGCCCAGGCTGGAGTGCAGTGATGCTATCTTGGCTCACTGCAAACTCTGGCTCCCAGGCTTAAGCCATACACCCACCTCAGCCTCCCTAGTAGATGGGACTACAGGTGTGCACCACCATGCCTGGCTAATTTCAGGCTGGTCTCGAACTCATGAGCTCAAGTGATCTGCCAGCTTCGGCTTCCCAAAGTGCTGGGATTACACACATGAACCACTGTGCCCAGCCACAATTTACTTTTAATTGTGTATATTATCTGCCCCCTTCCTCAGTAGAATGTAAACTCTATTAAGGCAGAATTTTGCTTCTGCTCTAGTAACAGCAATATTTCTAGTACTTGCTGAATAAAGTATATAGGACAGATTCTGAAAGATGAGACAGGAGCTATATTTCTGCCTGTGGTTACTAGGCAAAAGTTTAAAGAATGAAAAAATATATTGAAGAAAGAAAGCCAACATTGCAAATGTGGCTCACAGCCCATATAGGCCAAAAAGTGCAGCAATATTCCCTTGTTCAAAAATATCTCAGGGAACTTTTCACACTCTAAAATTTCATTTAGATTCAAAAGTTTTGCTTTAAAATAAGCCTTTTGGAAAATTAAACTTTTATTTACTTATACTTCATGATGAAAGTTTAGATTGTTGATTCTGTGACGATCAAGAAATGATGAATGTTTTAATGGAAATATGATGAAAGATGAGACCATGTTGGAATATACCAGGTGAGGTGGTGAACTTTAGAGGAATAAGCAGTAGAAGATGGATAGAAAGGATAAAGTGGTGGTGAGGTTCTGAAGTATGTATAGTGTTAATGTTTAAATCAGTTATAATTTTATAACAAAACTCTATGGTTAAGAGATTAATTCCTTAAAGATATATCTAAAACCTGAAATCAGAATCCTTATTCTGTTTTAAAAATGTATAAATGTGTAATCTTGCATTTTATAGACCTAAACTCTGACTGAAATAGCCACATTTTTTAATGTGTCTTACTGTTTTCTGAAATTGTTCACCCAAATGTATGCTTGGGTTTTCTTACACCTAGATGCTGAGACAAGATTTTCATCACTTGTAATTTTGCTTCATCTATTTAGGCATCTCTTTCAATAAATATCAAACAGAGACAAAGTTCCTTAGTAAGAGATGTTCAATAGAAAAGGGATATAGAAGGGAAGGAGAAGAAGCAACAAGATAAAAAAAATATTAAATGAAGATAACTACTCAAAAAGCTCTCTTATTTTGGTTTTCTAAACTGCATTTTGACGAGTTAGCATGTGTTTGGGGTAAATTACTGAGCCTATGTTTTGTTAGGTATAAACTGAAGGGGCTCCACTAATGATCCCTAACGTCAATGATATCTTCGAAAAATTTTAACAACCAGTCCTAGGTGACAGATAGCCAGAGAGAGGGAAGGCCTGATGTGTATCACTTACCAGTTCTGATCAATTTCCGTTGTATAAATATTCCCTCTGTGGCTACTTTGGTGGGATAATTAAGCTACCAACATGATCCTATGAAATAAGATTTATAATTTAATTCCATTGTGTTCAGAGAACATGCATTGTATGAGTTGAATTTAAAAGTATTTTTTGAGACTTGCTTTTTGGTGCAGGATATGGTCTATCTTGTAAGATGTCCAATATACATTTGAAAATAGTGTTTATTCTGCTGACATCAGGTGTAGTGTTTTAAAAATATCAATTAGATCAAGTTGATTGATAGTGTTATTTAAGTCTTTTATAACCTTACTGAATTCCTGTCAACTTATTTCATAAATTGTTAAAGTATATTGAAATCTGTAACTATAATCATAAATTTGTCTATTACTCCTTGTAGTTCTGTTAGTATTGGCTTCTTGTATTTTCATGTTATTAGATACCTGGAATAGGCAGAATTCTAAGGTTTT
This sequence comes from Piliocolobus tephrosceles, assembly GCF_002776525.5. Taxonomy (NCBI): domain Eukaryota; kingdom Metazoa; phylum Chordata; class Mammalia; order Primates; family Cercopithecidae; genus Piliocolobus; species Piliocolobus tephrosceles. Next base: position 69,717,386 of record NC_045436.1, on the reverse strand, counting down.
CCCCAAGATCTTGCTCCCTCATGTACATGCCCTGTATAATCCTTGGAGATTATCCTCAGTGAACCTGGCCTAATCAGGTTAGTCCTTAAAAGGGACAAAGGTTCTGGTGAAAGACATTCAAATTATTAGAGGAATTCCATGTGAGAAGGATTCCTTGTACCTGACTTTGAAAATGGAGGGGACCATGTGGCAAAATACAGTTGAGCTCTAGGAGCTGAGTGGCCTTCAGCTAAAAACCAGTGAAGGGATGGAGACCTCAGTTCTACAACTGCAAGAAATTGAATTCCGTCACAACATGTGGGCTTGGAAGAGACTCCTAACATCCAGAATAGAATACAGTCTAGCTGCCACATTGATTTTACCTTTTGAAACTGAATAGAGAATGTTATGTTCAGGCTTCTGAGCCACAGAACTGTGAGCTGATAAATGGGTGTGTTTTTTTTTAAGATAATTAAACTTCTAGTAATTTGTTATGCAACAACACAAAACTGATACAGTGTATAAACATTTTAGATTATTATGTCATCTTCATTAATTGAACACTTTATCATTACGAAATCATCTTTTGTATCACTGGTAATATTCTTTGATACGAAATCTGCATTGTCTTATAATTAATATGTCCATTTCACCTTTCTATGATAAATGTTAGCATAGAATATCTTATTCCATCTCTTTACTTGTAACCTAATTATGTTTTTATATTTAAATTGGATTTACCATAGACAGCACGTAGTTGGGTTTTGCTGTTTTATCTAACCCAATATTGTGTGCTTTTTAATTGCAGTGTTTAGACTTTTACATTTAGTGTGATTGTTACATGTTGAATTTAAGCTTCCTGTCTTATTGTCCTATATTTGTCGTAACTATTCTTTGCCTCTCCTCTTTTTTTCTTTTCCTACCTTCTTTTGAATTAATAGAGTATATTTTATGATACTACTTACGATTCTCCTTTGTTGACTGATTAGCTATCGCTCTTTATAGACTCATTTTAGTTTCTGTAGGATTTATAGTGTCCATCTTTAACTTATTACTGCTTGCCTTCAAGGAATATTATACTACTTCTTGTAAAGTATAAGAACCTTACAAAAGCATACTTCCTTTTCTACTCTTCCAGAATTTGTGTTATTGTTGTCATACATTTTCCTTCTATGTATATTACAAACAACACAATACATTATGATTATGTTTGCATTTAACAATTATGTTTTTAAAAGATTGAAATGAGAAGAAAAAAAGCCTGTATATGTATGCATATAGTTACTGTTTCTGGTTTTCTATATTTCTTTGTATAGATTCGTATTTTTATCCAATATTTTCCTTTTGCTTGAAGAACTTTAGTATCTCTTATGGCATAGGTCTAATAATGATAAATTCTTTCAGTTTTCATATGTCTGAAAGTCTAATTTCACTATCATTTTTGAAAGATATTTTGGTTGTGTAAAGAATATTGTATTAGTTTATTCTCACACTGCTAATAAAGACATACCCGAGACTGGATAATTTACAAATGAAAGAAGTTTAATTGACTCAAAGTTCAGAATGACTGGGGAAGCCTGAGGAAACTTAAAATCAGCGGAGGAGAAGCAAACACGTCCTTCTTCACATGTGGCAGCAAGGAGAAGCACAGTGCAAAGGTGGGGAAAACGCCTTATAAAACCGTCAGATCTCATGAGAACAAACTCACTATCACAAGAACAACATGGAGGTAACTGCCCCCATGATTCAATTACCTCCCACGAGGTCCCTCCCACAACACGTGGGGGATTATGAGAATTACAGTTCAAGATGAGATTTGGGTAGGGACACAGCCAAACCCTATCAAATACCAAATTAATAGTTTTTTTGAAAAAAATTTGATTTAAGTACTATAGAGATTGCTCCAAAGTCTTCTAAGGGTTTGCATTTTTGTAACCCCTCCTCACCAACAACTTCTGCTGACATCTTTTGCTCCTCTGTACGGAATGTACCTTTTTTATCGGCTGCCTTTAAGAGATTTTCTTTATCACTAGTTTCAAATGGTTTGATAGTGATGTCCACTGGTGTGCTTTTGGTGTTGTCTTGTATTTGCGGTTCTCGAATCTTTGTGTTTAAAGTTTTCATTAAATCTGGAAAACAAATTACCATTATTTCTTCAAATGTATTTTTCTTCCTCCACCTGTAAGAATTTCAATTACATGTATATTCAGTTATCCTGCAGTTCATTGATGTTTTGTTAATTTTTTTCAATTACTTTTCACTCTGTGTTTCATTATGGATAATTATGGATAATTTATACTACAATTTTCAAGTTAACTAACATTGCAAATATAAACATTTTACAATGTTTTATCTGGCTTTAATCTCCTTCAATGTATTTTTCATCTCAGTCATTGCTTAATTTGGGCTTTTAAAAAAAATCTTCTGATCTCATATTCCTTCTTCATATGTGTATGTTCATCAGTGCTCAACTAAATACTTAAGAATAGACCTCTGTAGCTCTTTGGAGCTTTCAGTCTGTGCAGCATTCTTCACTTTAGTACTCTGCCCTGCATATATTTATGTTATACTTAAAATACTCTAGAATTAATTTGTTTCTGAAAGTTTACTGCTAATAAATTTCTACAGACTTTAATGTAAAAGATAATAATCTTTGTAAAGTCGTTTCTTATGCAAGCTATCAATAATGGCAGGGAGACTACATGTTTTCTTCATTCTTATAAAAATCTGGAATCTTCTACTTTTTTACAATTTAAAATTACCCTTAGAATGACTACAGAGAAGAATCTAATTATAAAAAGGAGTTTACAATTCCACTTGTAAATTTAATAACATTAGAAAACATTGCCTGAAACTAAGTTGAAATAACCTACTATGAAATGTTAAACTACTCCTGTGAACAACAGCATTAAGAAAGTGATCTGAAATGTAACCCAGGCTAAGAATCCTTCTGTAACATTGCAAATTTAAATTGTTCAGAACTTTCCTGGATTTCTTTTTATCTGTTAATGTGTTAACAATTTTATTGTACCAACAAATCTGTTTGACAAACTGTGCAGAAGAAGGTGACAGAGATGGAGCAATAAATAATGTATATATGCAATATATTAGCTTATTATGAAAAACAAAATAAAATAAAGTTCAATATATTTCTTTGAAATTATAAAGTCTATTCTAGAATTGTTTTTTTATACACTGAAGTAAACACTCAAAATTTTTAGTAGTAAATTAATCACAAAAACCAATCATGTGTAATTTGAATTATCTTTTTTCTTGTAAATGTAATGGGAAATGTTCCCTTGTCCTGCCTGCCAGGGTGTGTGATGGGGGTGTGGCTCTTTTCTTCTTAATAAAGGTATTCTTTTACTTTTCTCTGCATCTGTAAGATTAATTACATAAAACATTTCAAAATTAGAAGATACTTAAAGAGAAGAAATTATAAAATTCACATTATCAAATGAGTTAAATATTTTAAAATATTAATTTTATTCCCCCAAGTGTAAGATATATATTTATGTGTTGCCCTAGTCACATGTTTACTCATAGTTGAATTTAATCTACTTGTGTTTCTGAGGCTAAGAATGACTTTTTTAAATTAAAAAAATGAAGAATAGGAAAATTTTTTTAGTGAATCTAGAATTATCTTCATTATTTGGAACTAAAAGACACTCTTTAACAATTGAATGTAAATTAAGGTGCATTATTTTTCAAAACTGAAAGTATCTTTATTATCTCTGATATCTATTATTTTACTTATTATTTTAAAACAATCTGAAGTAGGCATATTTTTAATAGTTGCTAATTTTTAGGCAAATACATCATATGTATAATAATTTCAAGATTCGACATGTTATACAATATAAAAGAAATAACAAACGCCCTTGTATTTTGAAATGCAGCATGAATAAAGCTTTGTATCTTTTTCCCTTCTGAATAAATTGAGAACATGGACAAAATTAGTCTTAACTTTTTCTTGAAAATTAGTAGAGAAAGAAATTGTAGCTTTTAAGGGCATGCAATTTTGTTTCTAAACAACAGATGGCACTATCAAATTCCAAATTCACTAAATTTTTTTCTATTTTTCTCCCTTTTTAAAAATTAAAAAAGTCATAATAACTGTCTTAGCTTCCGAAACACAAGTAGATTAAACTACAGAATTACAGTTTTACTGGTCTTGAAGAACAATATTTGTAGGGTCTTGAATAAAATACTGCTTTTTCAAAATTAACACTTGATGGTAGTTAAAAAGCTGTTTGATCAAATTTTAGAAGTATTAACATCAAAACAAATGAAATCAGTGCTCATAATGTAATTGATTTACACCAATAGGAACTGAATTCTCCACTTTACAACTAGGATATTCTCCTCTGAGCATTAGTAGAGATAAGGATGTCCTGTGAGGGAAGAGGCTGACCTCGACTACACTAGAACTAAGTAGCCTCTGGGAAGCCCAACATCTGACAGTCACATGGAACTTAAAATGCAAATCAAATCAAATAATAAAATGATCAATTTGTTTTTTTACTTTCCCTCAAGAACTATAGTCAGGGTAGAACATTTGGGAACAGAGCTGAGAAGGAGGAACGATTGTTAAAAATGGTTTTGTTCTCCCAGAAAATAAATGCCCCAGTCTGGTATAGGAAAAGGAGACTCATTTATTGTAGAATTTTGCTATGGACATGAGTTCTTTGGCAGAAGTGCTTACAGTCAGCGACTTTATCTCCATGACTGCCCTATTCTGGTCCACCCCGTTACGGCCAGGTAAGGTGGAGGTAGAATTCCCAATTTCAACCATTTATTTATCTATGTGTTATCTTATATCCTACTCTCAGAAATCCTAGTGATATACCAGTCTGTTGTATCAAGTGTTCTTTCTTAGAATAATATTCTAGAAATTTAGCCTAAAATATTCTTGATCTGTCATTATCCCATTTCTCTTGTTTGTATCTTTTTTCTTTAAAAAAAAAAAACTCAAACTTTTTCTTTCTAATGTCCTCTTTATCACTCAAGAGTAATTTATCACATATTTTTGTTCTCCTTACTTAGCAAAGTATTAATAACTGTCCTTTTCCATTTTTCCTACATCAATCCTTTCAAATTCTTATTTTGCTTCACAAAATAGATACTGAATATAACTAAACTACTTTAATCTCACTTAATTTTTTTTCTACTTTAGGATATCTCTTTATGTGTAGCTTGGAAGAACCCCCTACTTCAGTTTATATCTTCACTATTTTTATTTCTCTATTGAGCTTAGATAAATGGATTATTCAATTATTTTGAGTATACTGTGAGCATATACATTTGCTCTATTAATTTAGTAACAGTGAGAGTAAGGTTTGACTCTATCTATTTTCCCAAGACTGAAAAACAAAAGCCTTAAGTAGTAGTCACTTTCCATTCTTGGTTGTGAAAAACTCTAGGGTTTCATTAATTATCTTGGGATGTCATGATGTTCTCAAAAGCAAACCAATACAAAACTAAGGGGTGTCTAAGGCAAGCTTTCTAACCCCATGGTAGGTTGAATGTGGCCCAAGACAAATTTGTAAACTTTCTTAAAACATTATGAGTTTTGTTTGTAAGCTGCTTTAAATATCATATGGAACCAAAAAAGAGCCCACATAGCCAAGACAATCCTAAGCAAAAAGAGCAAAGCTGGAGGCATCACACTACCTGACTTCAAGCTATACTACAAGGCTATAGTAACCAAAATAACATGGTACTGGTACCAAAATAGATACATAGACCAATGAAACAGAACAGATGCCTCAGAAATAATACCACACATCCACAGCCATCTGATCTTTGACAAAACTCACAAAAAAAAAAAAAAAAAAAGCAATGGGGAAAGGATTCCCTATTTAATAAATGGTGTTGGGAAAACTGGCTAGCCATATGCAGAAAACTGAAACCGGACCCCTTCCTTACACCTTATACAAAAATTAACTCAAGACGGATTAAGGACTCAAACATAAGACCTAAAACCATAAAAACCCTAGAAGAAAACCTAGGCAATACCATTCAGGACGTAGACATGGGCAAAGACTTCATGACTAAAACACCAAAAGCAATGGCAACAAAAGCCAAAATTGACAAATGAGCTCTAATTAAACCAAAGAGTTTCTGCACAGCAAAAGAAACTATCATCAGAGTGCATAGGCAACCTACAGAATGGGAGAAATTTTTTTGCAATTTACCCATCTGACAAAGGGCTAATATCCAGAATCTATAAACAACTTAAACAAATTTACAAGAAAAAAACAAAAAAACAATCCATCCAAAAGTGGGCGAAGGATATGAATAGACATTTCTCAATAGAAGACATTTATTCAGCCAACAAACATATGAGAAAAGCTCATCATCACTGGTCATTAGAGAAATGCAAATCAAAACCACAGTGAGATATCATCTCACACCAGGTAGAATGGCAATCATTAAAAAGTCAGGAAACTACAGATGCTGGAGTGGATATGGAGAAATAAGAATGCTTTTACACTGTTGGTGGGAGCATAAATTAGTTCAACTATTGTGAAAGACAGTGTGGCAATTCCTCAAGGATCTAAAACCAGAAATACCATTTGACCCAGCAATCCCATTACTGGGTAGGTACCCAAAGGTTGATAAATCTTGCTATTATAAAAACACATGCACATGTATGTTTATTGTGGCACTATTCACAATAGCAAAGACTTGGAACCAACCCAGATGACCATCAATGTTAGACTGCATAAAGAAAATGTTGCACATATACACCATGGAACACTATGCAGCCATAAAAAAGGATGAGGTCATGTCCTTTGCAGGGACATGGATTAAGCTGGAAACCATCATTCTCAGCAAACTAACACAAGAACAGAAAACCAAACACCATGTGTTCTCACTTATAAGTGGGAGTTGAATAATGAGAACACATGGACACAGGGAGGGGAACATCATACATTGGGTCCTGTCAGGGGGTGGGGGACTAGGGGAGGGATAGCATTAGGATAAACACCTAATGTAGATGACGGGTTGATGGGTGCAGCAAACCACCATAGCACGTGTATACCTATGTAACAAAATTGCATGTTCTGCATATGTACCCCAGAACTTAAAGTATGTGTATATAAAAAAAGAATAAAGCAGAAGGGGAATGGGAGGACAAAAAATAAAAAATAATAAAACTGAAAGATTTACATTAAAAATTATGAGGTTTTTGTGCTCACCAGCTATTGTTAGTGTTAGTGTATTGAATCTGTGGCTCAAGACAATTCTTCCAGTGTGGCCCAGGGAAGCCAAAAGATTGAGCACCCTTGGTCTAAGATGTACTGAAAGCTCTAATGGGGGGTCAGGGAAGAATGAGATTGAAGCAGACATAGCTGCTGATATCCTACTGTCAATCTAGAGTCTACCAAGAGAATAATAGCAGTAGCAGGAATAGCGTACTCGATTGTTTACAGATGAGAGATACATATGTAAATGAATAAAGATCAATTTTCCTTGAAAAATATAGATGTCCAGTTCTATCTTTCATATTTTCTGTTTTCATATGATATGGCACATTAGGATTAATTTAAGCTGCAAATAGCAGAAAAATGCAAAATAACAGTGGCTTAAATGAAATACAAATATTTTATCTCTTGAAAAATTTCTGATAAAGACAGTCAAATGTTATAAGGGCAACTGTGTTCCAGAAAGTTCTCAAGGAGCCAGGCTACCTCTAACCCACTGCTCTGCCATCTCTAGTTCATGTCCTATGTCCTCAGGGTCCAAAATGGCAGTAAAACCCTCCTCATCATATCTGTATTTCAAAAAGTAGAATGGAGAAGAAGAGGTGGCATTAAGGAAGATTCCTGAAGCTGCCATATGACACTTCTGTTAACATTTAATTGGCCAAAATTTAATCTCATATCACATAAGCTGTAAGAGATGCTAGAAAATGTACTTGTCTCCACTCTACATGGACATTATCAGAGTATTTCTCAACAGAGAGGTCTATGTAATAATAGTAAAAAGTAAAAGTGGACACAAACCTATCCTTTACCTTTCAGTGGAAGTAAAAATGCTGTATTAATATTTGTTCTCTCTCTCTCTCTCTCTCTCTCTCTCATTTCTGGTTTTGACAATCAAATTCAGCTGAATATGATTGAAACTAAAAATCAAGGAAAATGCATTATACTCTGTTGTTATGGTAACTGGAATGGTGAAATGTATGTATTATTTTCACATCCTCAATAATACATTTCTAACTATATATTTTTAAAGAATTACTGCAGGGTTTGCTTAATGACCAGAGTATAAAGGCATATTTGTTTCTCAGTTGGCAAAAACACAGTTTTGACAAATTTGACAGGTTTTTGTAGATCTGTAATTTATTTGATTTAATTAAATTTTTATCTTGTTTTCACAATGAGTTATTGCAAATAAAAAATAAAGGTTTAAACAAGAAAATTGTAAATTTGAATTTTCTTGGTTGAACTACTCATACTTTTCACTTTCAATTCACTAACAGAATAAATACATCATTCCACTGAAGATGAACCATCCATACAAAGAGTACATGACCAAATGCAATGTCACTAGGTATTTAAAGTAATCTATAAATTACACTCTGTCTCATTGTCCACAAAATACTACAACTCGCATATTTGGAAAAACATTTTGTTCATGACATGTACATATATGAGGCATGCATAAGGATAAATAGATATAAAGTTGTAAAAATTAGACAAATTTCATATTTTTGTCCAGTCTTGAAACTTTCATTTTTCTAAAACAAAATATAAAATGCAAACTTTTAAAATAAATGTGCCATCGTCACACAAGATGCTAATATTAGGGAAAACTGCGTGAAAAATATACAGAAACGCTTCATACTTTACAACTCTTTTGTACATCCTATATTATTTCATAGTTAAAAGTTTTAAATATGTTCAGTTTTGAAATGTATCAGAAATGTTTATCTAAAGTTTTGTTGGTGTTAAGATTAATATATTAGTATTATTATATACAGAAAGACAGAAGGTAAAAGTAAAGTTAGTTTGAATATGACTGTCATTTTAAGTCATTAACATTTAACCTTACGACCTTTACCTTAAGTTGGCCCGTATCACTGCCCAACCTAAACACACAGTTACATGCAGCCGGTAAAGTATATGGCAGGAGTGTTGAGATATCAAGGAGTCACTGTGTGTCAGGAAATGATAAAGTTCCCCAGCGTCTCCTCACCTGTGCCAGGCCGACTTAGGGAAACCACATTCTACATTCATGAAGAGTGATCCGTGGGCTTGAAAGGCAAGTAAGTGGAAAGAAGTGTTTATCCCAGCAATTCATGAAAATGTTGAAAAAAAGAAAAACTAAGTCAGCTTTCCTTGGAACCTAAGTTTCTGCCTGCCTTTTTTTTTTTTTTTTTCTTAATTTTCTCTATTAAAGCTGCCACCATTTTTCCAGATGCTCAAGACAAAACACTCAACACAGAAATGTATGATTTTGTTGTGAGATACAGGTTTGTTGTTTACACTCTACCCTCCTGTCCATCACACCCTTCCAGTTCTGCTTGCTCTCAGTCTCCACCTCTGATTGCTACTTACACAATTCATCCCATGAAACACCGTCAGATTATTCTAGCACACACCAGTATCTCCAGGCCTTCCCTGGTGCACTGCACTCCCTCCTTAGCCCACAGGTATATACACAGGCACATTCAAACATTTTAAGGCTCAGTACTCAAACTCCAGTATTTAGTTCGATATCCTTCAACAAATCAAAAGCATATTTTACTCCAGGCCATGGGATAAACACATTCATTAACAAAAAATTAAGATGAAATTCCTGCACTTAAGGAAAACAGTGGGGAAACTGGCCATCTAACATGGTACCCTTTCCTGTTCTCCAAATGTACTGCTGGATATATTTTCACAAACCTAACACACCCATGTAACCAGCGCTCAGATCAAGAAAGAGAGGAGAACCACAACTGGAAAATGCCGCACAATGTATTCTCTTAGTAATTGCCCCTAAGGGTAACAACTTTCCTGACTTTCTAAGAGTAGAGAGTAGTTTTACCATTTTTATTTTTATATAAATTTAATTACACACACACGTAAATACACAAACATACAGATTTATTTTGCATATTATATTGGTTTTCTTTTGCTAATATAACAAATTACCACGAATTTAGTGGCTTAAAGCAATAGACATCTATTATATTAAAATTCTGCGGGTTAGAAGTCTGATGTAGAGCTCAACAGGCTTAAATTAAGGAATCACCCAGGCTGTGTTCCTTTATGGAGAATGTGTTTTCCTTGCTTTTTTTGGCTTCTAGGGGTCACCCACAGTCCTTGGCTTGTGGCACTCTTTCATATTCAAAGTTAGCAGTGTTTCATCATTGTGATTAGACTGAACCCACATGCATCAGTCAAGATAATCTTCCCATCTCAATATCTATAACCTTAATTACATCTGCAAAGTCCCTTTTGTGAAGTAAGGCAACATATTCACAGATCGCAGGGATTAGGATGTAAACATTTTTAGGAGATCCTTATCATAGCATGGAATTGCTGGCTATAGAATGTGTATATATTCAGATTTAGTAGGTATTGCTAATTTTTCAAAGTGGTTATATCAATCTGCACTCCAGCTAGCAGTGTATGAGTTGTCAATACTTGATATTTTTGCCTTTCTGACTTTATCTGTTTTGGAGAACAATATTACATTGTGTACTTGGGTTCTCATAATTCCAAATTTTCTGTGCTTTTCAAAGTGCTGATTTGAGAACTCTGAAGTGTCCAACACATTACCGTACTTGGAAACTAACAAGTTAGCCTGACAAAACTGTATAGATATTTGCAAAAGACATGAGATTCCTGGGTCAAAGATGAAAGACAGTTTATCACTCATAGCAATAGCAGGTGCAAGAATATCTGCACTTACTCCAGTTCTCCATGCCCCAATTCCCATAGGGCAACACAAAGAGGGCCAGGTGCCTGTGCACACAGCGGGCTGCATTACAAAAGAGGAACCCTGAGCTTATGGGATCAAATACTTTACAATGGAGAATATGCGTGCCTGCCCTTTGACCTAGGATGAGACACTGTGGCTATCTTCCAATGTTGAAATAAAACTTGCTCTGGAGAAAAAACACTATCTTCATCTTTCAAGGCCATTCTCAATTAATATATCCTTGAAAATGTGTTCTGGAAAAAAGACAATGAGTGAATCTGTTTCTAAGACATGCAGAAAAGTAAGAGACGAATGGGTATTGTCTCTCAACATTTTGCCTGTCTTTAATGTATTCTGAGGCTGATAAATAAATTATGATAAATTCAACAAACACAATTCGCCATATGGCTGTATGGGGTGTATATATGGAGAGTATTATAAAAATAAATTAAAAGATGTCCTTGCCGTCAAGAGCTTACAAATTAGAAGAGAAAGTGGATACGTGTAGCTTTCCTATACATGTGTTATACTTCAAACACAAGTTTTAAATGCAGCAGTACACAGTGTCACAATACTGAACTGACTTGCATCAACAAGGTGAATTTGAGCAACTCCTTTCGTCTGTTTGCCATTCTGAGCCTGTTTTCCTAACTATAAATGGATGAAGATGATGATGATAAGCATAATATTGTACTAGATTGAATAACATCCTCTCAAAATTCATGTCTACTTGGAAATGAAGAATGTTACCTTATTTGGAAATAGAGTTTTTCATATGATATGATGAAGTCATATTATAGTCTATTGACTGGTGCCTTTATTTAAAAAAAAAAAGTGGGGGGGGCAATTTTGACACAGAAACACATCAACACAAAGGGAAGACAAGCCAGGGAGTGCCAAAACCTGGTGGTGACCACCAGAAGCCAAGAGAAAGCAAAGAAGTATGCTTCCCTAGAGCCTTAGAAAGAGCATAGCCCTGATTAAACCTTAATTTTGTGCTTCTAACTTCCAGAACTGTCAGAGAGTAGATTTCTGTTGTTTCAAGATACCCAGTTGGTGATAATTTGTTACAGTAGCCCTAGTAAATTAATACAACTACTTACCTACCAACCTACCTAACTACTTCATAGGCTTTTATAATATATAGATGACATAATTTATATTATGGTGTTTGAAAAGTACTACATTTGTTTCCTCTCAATGTTCATTAGTTCCATGGTAATAACACTCAAAGTAGGACATACTCTTCTAAGATATATGACAAAATCTTTCCTCTATGAACAGAATGAAATGAGGCATATGGGTGGGGAAATATATCACATATCCAGTTGATTGAAACAAAATGACTCTCAGAATGCTGGGACTCATGTCTATACAATAATTTTGGTTTCCTTTGGTCTTCCATTGTCTCTTTTTATTATCTCCACGTATTAAAAACAATGCACTTCAAGGAAGGTCTTGGTGCCTAGGCAGGCCCAATATACAGCAGTGCTTTTCTTTGTCCATGCTCTGAACCAATTGAGAATAAGGCAAACGAGAGGAAGGCAGAGAGGAAATTAAAATATTACTTCTCTTAGTATAGATACCTAAATTATAAAACATAGCTTAAATTTAAGAGACAAACAGGCTTACTAACTGGATCACAAAATTAAACAAATTTACCCATTCAGTCTTCTGTAGCACTAAACTGCAACTGGCCTCTTCACAGGATCCACAGGTAACACTTAAGGCACGGCCATGACTAGGGAGTGCCAGGCTCCTTTCAAGATACACAAAGTAAGTAAAAATGTATTACAAAATACTTTTTTTTATTGTCCAATTACTGTTATAAAGATTCTTGATTGTATTCAGGCATCATTTTTCCTTTTCAGATTCAGGAACTATATTTACATGTTCTTTACTGTCAAATACATCATCCTCCGTAATTTAATTTCGTATCTCCTACCTTGAGAGAAGATAGCAACATTGTTACTATTCACAAGGCCATGGCTTTCCAGAATCTATCTATACTGAAATGATAAGGATCTTCTTGCCTCTGCAGTTCCCTAATGCCATTTGTTTAACGCTGTTTACATGATTGCACATGATGTGTCACCCACAATGCTGCCTGTGAACACTGGCTTCCACTGACTCTCTCACTGCTGTCACTGTGCTTTGTGGATGAGGACTAAGTATACAAATCTTGTATGCAGAAAAATGTGAACAATAATTGTTTACTGTACAGAATTTGATACTGTAAACTTAGAATAACACATTTTGTAGTCCTATCCTCTCTTGAAGCTTTTTGGATGTAATCACTGAATTTCCAGAGTGTGATTTATTTAAATGTTGACCTCACTCTGTCTGTCACACATGGCCATCTGCCAGGAGGACAGGGGAGGGGCTGTGAGCAGAGCTAGAAGAGCAGTCACATTTGTGTAAAAACATCCATTCCGACCTCCAAGGACAGCTTAAGATCAACTCTTGAGAACAAGACTTCACCACAGGGAGGAAAAGCAAGAGAGGACATGGATCAGAAGGACTCATTATCAACATGGAGCAACAGACTTGAAAGCTGTCAGATATGTGTGGTTATTCCTGAGGTTTTCCTGATGGGTGGCACAGAGCCTGTGGAAAATGTGGCACAGTAGCTGGAGGGGCACACAGGGTACAGTACACCTTTCCCCACCCAACTCTTATGGTGACGTAGACCTGAGGTGGTAACATGAAGGAAACATAGACAGATGAGGCTGCATGCAAGAATCCAGACACATGGCTCAAGCTCCCAGGGTCAGTGATAGTGGATAGCTAGCTGGGAACCCTGCACTGGTTCTGTGTTCAACATGAGTGGGTCACCCTAAAAGACATGTCAGCATTGTTCTGCCTCCCCAGTCTTGCAAAGAAATATCTCTCCACCCAGTGAGAAGTGATCCACTAGCCAGGCTGCCCTCCTAGACCTGAGTTAACCATAGAGTCCTAGAATTATTCTATAGGCATGAACTCCAGTATTCTATGGGACATCTGGGTGACCCCACAGGCAGCGGGGCTAGGAAGTCTGAGAGTAGTATCTCAAAAGGGAGAAGAGGTTGGCCCACAGGGGTCCTGTCCAGGATGGGAGGACAGCTCCTGAAAAGCACTGCAAACCCTGAAGTTCCCAGCATGGGAGGGAGGGGGATTTGGAGAATTGTGAGGAAGGCATTCCAAAGTGCTACGGTGCCCAAGTGTAGACTTACATCAAGAAGAAATTGAAAAATGACAGCTTTTCCCCAAGTGGTAACAAGAAGTAGCTGAGCCAAGCCTAATTGTATATTCTACCCAATTTTAACCCATTTATTAAATTACCGCAGCCCTCCTGAGCAGAATAAGGGGTAGGGAAGGAATTCAGGAGAGTTCAGGGAAAACATCTCCTCATGAAAACTCAAAAATTTGGAAAATTGTTGATTCCTAGTAATCGAGATAGCTACATTTTCCTTCAGTTACCAAAACGAAACTTAGGAAGTTCATTCTCTTTTACTCCTAATCCGCAAACAGCTTAGTCCTGTGAACAAACATGAACCGAAAGAGCCAGTCCTTCAAGACACAACCTGAGTGGCTAAATGGGGCTATGTTTTAAATAGGGACAAGTGGCCATTTGCTAACTAAAGGTCACACATGTATACTCTGAGTTCCCTGAAAACTCACAGCTCTGTTCAACTTTGGTACTTCCAGAGCTTACCTGATCCTACCTATCAGGCCTGGGCTGCTTCAACCAATCAGGGCTCAGCTGTATCAAACAATGGGAACTGAGCATTTGCATAAACAAACCTGACTGGAAATTTGGGTGGGAACTCTCACCGTAATAACTGAACCTTCTCTTGGCTCTCTGGATCACAACTTCATTTTACACCAAAGGCTTTGTCTCACAGTTTGCAAACTGTTCACTGGAATAAAGTCTTTCTTCCAAATTCCTTTTCAGAGAACTTTTGTTTACAGTCCCTACTATCCAAGGTAAATCTGTAAGCAATACGTATGTGTTGGAAAGTGTTTCTTTCTTCCTCCCCACCTTTCAATCTTTGTTCTTTTCTAATCATCTTACAGACAATGTCTAAGAAATTGGCTTATTTAAGTTAAACGTTTTGACTTCCTTACTATTCATTTGAAAGTACAAAATACCTCAGTTGCCCATGCCTACCTGCTACGTCAACAGTGTGCTGTTGCATGTTAAAAGGGACCCAATTTAAAATCACCTGGAAATGGCAAAATCTTACTTTTTCTTGCTTTAGATGACCTCCAGTTTTATGGCTGATATCAGCCACAAACCTCCCCTTCCTTGTGAAAGGAGGGCAGCCTTCAAACTGAAGTTCAGAGCATCGTTGTACAACATTCCTGAAGTATATTGCTCCCCATGGGATTGGGATCTGTGCCACAGAACCTATAAACGGGATTTACACAAGGTTCTGTTATTGTCCAGGGAATAAATTCTGGACCATAAAAGTGAAATATATAATTCCCAATGCCTTTTAAATGTATAAATATGCACAGCAGCTCAGTGCACTTTTCACTGGATTAACAGCATGCTGCTACAATGTGATATTGCCAAGAAAGACCTTATATTTCAAAGCAGAATACATTAGTCCTAGAAAAGGAGAAGAGCAGCTCTAGGATATGTCCATGATCCCTCTGTGAATCTGTTGTCTGCTTCATTGCCTGAGGCAGAACAAAAGAGCATGTGGCCAAGAACGAGGCTCTGGATCAGCCCAACATGGGTCCTCGGCCTCAAACTATGGCCTCAGTGACTGTTTCCTGATTCGCAGAGTAAATACTACTGTGAATATCCAACACAATTCAGAGGATTGAATGAGGTTAATTAACTTCATTAACAATTATTAATTAATTAATTAATTAATTAAAAACACTAGATCACAGCCTGGGCCATAATAAGCTATCAATAAACACTATTGGTGTTGGTAATCTTTACTTTTATTTAAGTGATGTAATTACTCCAATTTACTTTATTTGAGTGATGGAATTATAGATATATATTTATAACTTATATAAGTGTAAGTAGTTATACTTTTGGATTATACTTATACCAGTACTTATATAGGTTATAATGAAGTATGTAAGTATATTTATAACATATTTATAGGATTAATGTAAGAAGAATATTTTTTATAAAATGATCTAACATGCTAAACCATAGAAATTAAATAAGTAAAATTATAATTTACTTTAGCTTGTGTTTATTTGACTCTAACCACCTGGACATTTAGTCCATCTACTGCAGTACTTCTCCAAGTATGGTTCTTGGGCCAGCACCATCAGCATTAGCTGGGAAATGGGTTAGAAATGCAAATTCTCAGGCCCCACTACAGGCCTATATGAAAACTACTGATTTAGTGTCTCTAGAAGGAAAAAAAATCAAAACACTTAGCTTGTTTCAGGAAAAAATAACTCTGATATTGATATATACCTCTCTTCACTTTTAAAAGTCTCTTCTTATAGAAACCAGATCTGATTGGATTGTTAAAATTAAATTTGTAGATTTTTTCACCATGAATTTCCTCTATGGTGGTCTATGTTTAAGGAAACACTCATCCCTGAACTGAGCTGTGCAGGGCTGGGCATGTTTTCTACTTGTATGTCTCTCTTCTTGTCTTCCTTCTCCCTTGAACCCTAGTCTCCCTCCCTGCCTTTTCAGAACTGTTTCTGCCTGGAGTTCTTAGCCTGCTCTCTTTTATCTTTCCATCCAAATGTAGTCACCAATATAGTCCTCTTCTCTTTCTCAATCTACACAGCTGGAGCCTCCACTGCTGCTTTAGAATCCAGAGAGACTTCCAATCCCATTATCCCCAAAGATGAAGTCTCTGTTAAAAATCGAAATTCTCTATTTTAGTAGTGGTGGCTCTGTGTTGATGCTGTTCCCTATGCCTAAAACAGCATTTCTTCATATTTTCACAGCACATGGCACATAAAAAGCACACAATAAATACCAATATTCTGAGTTAAAAATGCGAAATGTCTTTTCCTGCCAAAATAATATATGCATGGTGTTTGTCCCAGTTCAATACACGTTTATTGACTGCCTAATACTTTACAGGCATTGAACGAAGAAAGCATGGGGTAGAAATAATAACAATATTTTCTCCCTACACTGAAGTAGCGTGCACTCAAATAGGGAAGATATAGATAGATAGATAGATAGATAGATAGATAGATAGATAGATAGATA
>NC_045436.1:69647675-69700284 GCF_002776525.5 Piliocolobus tephrosceles | reverse complement strand
ATAGATAGATAGATAGATAGATAGATAGATAGATAGATAGATAGATAGATAGAGATTATTTTCACATAATGTCACAGGTGTAGCAATAGGAGAATACACACAGTGGCTTGTGAATACTAAGACCAACTTGAGAGATCAGAAAAGGTTTTTAGGAGAAGGTATTGAAGGGCTGAATATATTTTAAAACTGCTAAATGTGTTTTCAAAGGGCAATTAACACCCATATGTTCCATAAATATAAACAGCCTGCTTATTCAAGTTAATTCAGATTATGTTTTCAAAAGCAAAATAGATTTAAGTCACACTTATTCTTTCCTTTAAATAAAATGTTCTTTAAGTTAAAAGTATTATGAAGTGTGTCTGGGAACCATTTTCTTGTTGGAGGCCCTTAACATCTTCACGTATTCCCAACTCAGAAATTAGCAAACCATTTTGACATCTCCCTCTTCCTCAATTCTCTCATATAAGAATCCTTAAGTCATATCCATTGCATTTCTGATGTTTTTCAAATTATTTTTTCCTTTAACATCTGTATTGTCAGTGCCTTCTTTTTGCATCTCCTAGTTTCTTTTTAGATAACATCCTAATTATTTTCCCCAAAACTAGTTTTCATTCCCTCCAAATATCTGCAAGATGTTAGAGTGCTCTTTAAGCAAAACAAATCAGATCACATTTTTCTCTTACTTAAATCTTTTATTATTATGCTCCTCTAACTAGGATGAATATGCATCCCAGTTTGTCCAAATGTAGATATTCCAGTTTTATACCTGCTGACTAGCATAATTGTCAGGAGTGTCTCCTTTCACTCTCAGAAGTGCTTGTTCTGAATTAAAAATTGTATGGTTAGCCTTCTCATTGCCTTCATTATTTTGTTTGAATTCAATAATCTTACATTAAAGTCTTCATTTATAACGTGAGTCCTGCCATTAAGAGACGCAAGGTTGCTCTTACACCCTGCTTTACCCTTTTATGATTTGAGTTCATTAAAATCATGGATAATGTCTTAAAAACAACTTGTATTTAACACCATGCCTGCCATTGAATAGGCACATAATGATGATTATTAAATTTTAAATAGTTACATTTAAAATTGAAGTTTTTGTGATTAATCATATTCTATATGAAATATCCTTATATTATTGAATGCAGCCATACGGTTTTCGACATTCTTTTTAACATGTTTATTTACACATCTATAAAACGATCACTGACTACTTAATATGTAATCTAGTTGAGCAATGTCCTGGTGATGCTTGGATATGAGAAACTGAAAAAACAAACATCTAATTACAGATGCTCCTCAATTTACAATGTTGTTATTTCCCAATTAACCTATCATAAATTAAAAATATTGCAAATCAAAAATATACTTTAACAACTTATCAAACACTATAGCTTAGCTTATCCTACCTTAAAATGCTCAGAATACTCACATTAGCCTACAAATTTGGACTCCTACAGTTGGGTAGGCTAATGTAAGTATTCTGAGCCCTTTACTGCAGGCTAGGTTAAGCTATGTTTTTGCATGACACAAATCCTATTTTATAATAAAGTGTTGAATATTTCAGATAACAGTCTTATATCACATATCAAAAGACCAGGAAAAGATCAAAATTTAAAATTTTAAGTACAGTTTCTACTAAATGGGCATGACTTTGACACCTTTGTAAAGTCAAATGTCTTAAGTTTGGGATCATCTGTAAATGAGGGCACAAGTCCCACAAGAAGATTTCAGAATTAAATTCAAAATATTGTGAGGACACAAAAGAGGAAGTGATCAACTCTCAGGGAGTGGAGGGGAAATAATGGCTTTATGAAAGAAATGACTTTTGGACAGTCTTGGAAGATGAAGAATTGTAAATATTCAGTAGAACTGGAGTAGGATGTAAGAGGAGCCATGGATTAGCCTAGATGGGTTACATTAAGGCCAGAGCTCAGAGGATATTATTGGCCAGTCCTTGTAAACAACGATGAGTGCCTAAAGGGTGTCATGCAAGAGAAAGATAGAAACAGTATAAAAATTCATAAAAGTCAGCCTGGTAGCAGCGTGACAAGCATACTTAAAGAAAAAGACACTTGCCCTAGGTCAACAAAGGTTATTTCAGAATAAGAATTATATTAATATATAGGCATCTGAATTCAACAGTACTTTTGCCAAAATCATGGCATAATGTGTAAAACTGTATTCAATTATATCCCACATTGATTGTAGCCATTTCTTCTAATTTTCAGGTTTTAGCTGTGCCTATGCATGTGGATGAGACTTAGGTCTCAATCAAGGGCTGGCAGTTTAGAAGGTCAAGTCAGACACGTCAACCATGGTAGCTACTTCATTAACCAGCCTCACCTAGATTGAGTATAACTGTGAAGCTTTTAAATTTTCTTTATTATTTTAGCCACACTGCTATCATTAGGATATTTGACCTCTCCAAACTTCATGTTGAAATTTGATCCCCAATGTTGGAAATGGGGCTTCATGGAAGGTGTTTGGGTAATGGGGGCAGATCCCTCATGAATAGATTAATCCCCTCCTTAGGCATGGTGATGGTAAGTGAATTCTCACTCTATTAGTTACCAAGAGAACTGGTTGTTAAAAAGGACTGGGCCTGGTACCTCTCTCCCCTCTCCCTCTTGCTTCCTTTCTCACCATGCGATCTCTGCATATTCCAGCTCCCCTTCACCTTCTGCCATGAGTGGAAGCAGCCCAAGACCCTCACCAGATGCAGATGTCCAATTTTAAACTTTTTTCAAAATCAGAATTATGAGCCAAATAAATATTTTTTCTTTATAAATTATCAGTGTTCTTTAATAACAATACAAATGAACTAAGACACATACTATGTTTGCTTTCTCTTTCTCATCCCTTAATCTGAGTAGAAATTATAACTTCGACAAATTCAATTATGAAATTTACCCCAAAAGGTGGTAAACTAATTCAGAACTTTCTCCTCCCTCACATTAGGCCAGAATTGTATGATGTCTCTGGCAACATATTCTCCTTTCCACTCCTTTTAGAGTAAACAGAGATGAATTTATGCATTGGTTACCTGTACATGGTATGAGAACATCCTTGGCCTCAGTTTACTTCGTTCAGATTTCATCAGTTGCTAGTAGCTTTTGCTGATATGAATGTTCTGTGCTTATTAAGAATGTTCTGTGCTTGTTATTATTGTGGTCATAAAATCTACCTTTAAATCTAGTGTTATACATTTGATTATTTTACTGTTGATCCCTCTAAATGCACCATATTCCATGAATAGAAAGTGTCTAGGGCTTTGTTCTGTGGGAATTTCTTATTTTAAGTAAACACTGAGTATTAATGCATGTCAACTCTCCTCTTGCCCTTTTGAGATTTCCAAGATCTTGCTAGCTTTGAAAGTTAAATTGGGTGAAATAAAAATTCTGCAATATTAAAAAAATTTAAATCTCAAAGAACTCAAGACATAGTTCAAGATTTTTAAAAGTTCAAATATTTGTCAATAAATAATAAAGAATCATTTGTTGCTTTAAGAAAAGAATAGCAAAGGATGTGTGACATAACTGGAACATCCAATAATGACTCTATCAAATTCCTGAAATAAGCTTAAAGAAACATAACATCTATGTATTAATATTTATGACTGTTTCTGAAAAGGATATGAGTTAAAACCTTTCTCAACAGTTGATATTAAACAAAATGTTTGTTCAAACAAAAAAAAAAAACAGAAATTTGATTGGTATTCTTAATTAAAATGATGTAACTCATATTATATGCCAATTAAAAAATAAAGGGAATCACTGGGGGATTGGTCATTTTAAAAACTAATATATGGGCCAGGCGCAGTGGCTCATGCCTGTAACCCCAGCTCTTTGGGAGGTCAAGGCAGGCGGATCACCTGAGGTCGGGAGTTTGAGACCAGCCTGACCAACATGGAGAAACCCCATCTCTACTATAAATACAAAATTAGCTGGGCATGGTGGCACATACCTGTAACCCCAGCTGCTCAGGAAGGCTGAGGCAGGAGCATCGCTTGAACCTGGGAGGCGGAGGTTGCGTTGAGCCAAGATTGTGCCATTGCACTCCAGCCTGGGCAACAAGAGTGAAACCCTGTCTCAAAAAAGAAACAAAAATCTAATATAGGTGATGAAAATTGTGGCTGTTGCTATAAATTGCTACTGGTAAATGAGTTTACTATAGATACATGTACACACACATATACCATACATGCTATCTATTACATGAATTTGAAAAACAATATGCATTATGGGATAGTAACTTCAACTTTTCACAGATTTTAAATGAAAACATTTGAAAAATGAAGGAAGAAGAGAATATAGAAGTGAAGAAGGAGCTAGAGAAAAAGGAAAGGAAGGAAATGAGAAATACATCTTGGCATTCTGAAAAGAGAGTAGGATAGAGAACTGAACCGTATTGGTAACTGGAGATATGACTCATTATTTCATGTAATGATGGTATTAAGCACCAACTAGCCTAAGAATGCATTAAAGGAAAAAACATAGGCATTGGAAACAAGAGAGCTGAGTTCAAATCCTGGACCTATACTTAAAGCTCCCTAAGGACTCACTTTCCTCATGTTTCAAGTAAGAGGGAGAGAGGGGCTCATTATTCTTACCTTAAAGGTTAATGTGGGGGTTAAATGCTAAGGGGCAAGAAACATATTGCTTGCTATAATTAGGGATAAAAAATATTATCCCTTTTCTTACTCCATATGAGAGGTGCTGGGTTCTTGACATTTGTGCATTTTCTTGTTTGTTTTACATACTGGTAGAGGAAAGGTAAGATACCATCTTCAGTCATTTAAATCTATGATCTGGAGAAAAGATATTTTCAAAGTATCCTTACTCATTGACTTTGCTATACTAGAGAGTATGAGTATTAGCTTGCGGACTTTGGGACAGTAATAATAAAACAGAATTCTATGCATCTACAAGTATAAGCAGAATTTTTACTGAGTAATTTAAAAATTTTTTTGTTACTGTTCAGATCATCTTAGTCCAAATTTTTAAATTAGTTATTGAGGTAGAGACTAAAACGTACTCTCTCTTACATTACATACTGAAAATATTATTGCATGTTTGATTAGTTAATATGCTTATTATTAATTATTGTAGGTAGTAAGAAAACTAATCTAAAAGCTTTGTTTACTCAAGCTGTTTATCATGGTCTTAGGAAATTTTTGTAAACTGCTTTATAATTTTACTGTCATATATTCAGAATAGTCTTATTCAAATACATCCAAAACACTGAGTATATCAATAAAGTCTTTCAAAAATCAGGAAAAAATAGTGGGTTTTTCCAAAGAGAGAACTTAACATAAGAATTTGTCTAATTGTATTGAAGGACTGCCAAAGGACATAATTGAGTAACAGGAAGATTAATAAATGCAGGAAGCAGGGTTCTCCCCTAAGAGAAGAGCAATGAAAGGTAGAGATTGGGGTTATTAAAACCAAAAAGCTTAAAGCCATACCCCTGTACAGCTGGCCCTTACACTTCTGAGGTGAGGTGCTGGCACCTACAGGAGGCACGAGGAGAAGCCTTGAAGAGCTTCAGTCAGATGCATGAGGAAAAAACATAGGCATTGGAAACAAGAGAGCTGGGTTCAATTCCTGGACCTATACTTGTATAATCATGTTTATTCCTTGTGCTTTTGTTTGTTTTGTTTTGTTTTTGAGACAGAACCTCTCTCTGTAACCCAAGCTCCCAGAGTGCAGCGGCATGGTCACTACTCACTGCAGCCTCGACCTCCCATGTGCAAGTGATCTTCCCCACTCAGCCTCCCAAGTAGCTGGTACTACAGGTGCATACCACCATGCCCAGCTAATTTTTAAAATTTTGTAGAGACAGGGTCTCCCTTTGTTGCCCAGACAGGTCTCAAATTCCTGGGCCCAAGAATTCCTCCCACCTCAGCCTTCCAAAGTGCTGAGATTACAGGCATGACACAACACACCCAGCCTTGGCATTTAATTTCAGCATCCATAAAACTGTATTTATTTTAAAGTTCCTCTTGAATCACAATTTATCCACTGAGTATACACATCAGGACACAAAGCACACTCTATCACAATTGGAAGGACAGGAAATTTGGAGAATATAGTATAAAACTAATGTAGTAACCAGAGTAGCCTAATTTTTCCCAAAGGGTCCGTGATTTCACACCCTACTGGACAGCTGCTCTCTAGTTTTCATTTTCTTCACAGAGTGTTCAATAGTTCTGTCATCGAAAAGTGTTTCTGCCAGGATTGATGGTGTGAAGTAAAATTTATGGGAGCCATTGCTTTGGACTGAGCTCTTGCACTAGGCCCAAGAGACCAAACCATAATAGAGTGACTCATGTTACAGTCCCACATTATGAAGCCAAAACTAAGTTGTTTATCTGACCTTCCTAGAAATCAAGAGAGTAAGAGATAATAGCCAAATCCCTAGAGGAGCCAGTTTTAGCTGGCATGATAAGGAAGTTCCCTCTGCTTTAACTTTTATAAGGAAAGTACCTTTGAAATAAGAAATCTACTTTTTGCTCTCTGTTTCTGCTTTCCTTGGCCTTTTACTGTATATGAAACCATACTCCTCTGCTCAACTTATCAGAAAACTCATTATATTATGTAGAATGAAGCATTGCCTGATTCTAGAAATACAGGTAAAAGCCAATTAAGACCTTTAAGTAAGTTGTAATTTTGTCTTTTGGTAACAGTTTCTGAACTGAGTCTGGGAAATAAATAATCAAACAACCAGGTAAAAAGAATGCAGAAAGATGAGTGAATTCTTTAAAGCTGTCTTTTCTCATTATGGTAAGTTCCTTCACTCTACAAAAATAAATAATTCTACCACCTGGATAAATTTGGTCCTTAATGGAAAAATAATATCATCAGTAAAAGTGGAAACTGTGGGTAAGAAAAGGGAAATAATTAAAATGCCTAAATTAATTTTACTGTCATTAAAATATCAAACAGCTGAACTAGAATGATTCAATAAGATTTCAAATCAACTGTTAGTAGTCTCTTCATGTAGAAAGAAGTCTGCATTTAGGAAGTCATTGAAAGAAATGGCTAAGTTCTAAAGACAGGACCTGTCCAGACCAAAGCAGGCCCCTAGCCCTAACAGGGATACCTTGGGTAAGTAGACCATTTGCTACAATAAGAAAAAATGACATCAAAGGATAGGCTGAGTGCTATGATCTGAAGATCACTGGGTGAGGAATCTCTTGGGAATCTCCTGGATGTTTGCTCTGGACACAGGCAGGCACTGGAGATATAAAGAAATGTGTGGCCCTCAACTGTTCAACAAACAGCCATCAGTTCAAACTGGATATTTAATAACGCATCAGTCCTCAATCAGAATTTCAAAGCCCAGAAAAATACATTTAAAAGCTCAATCCTTTAGAATACAGCAATATTCTTTATTGTCTATGCCCTGTTTAGCAATCAACCTTCCACACTTTCTACTGAGTTTTCTAGACAGCTTAGAACGAAAGTTCTACAGGGTAAGAAGTTCAAGAGCTAATGGATGCTTTTGTTCTTCCAGTTGTTTCTAATAAAAAAGGTAAAATCCAACAACATATTCTTTATAATTTGATTATAATCCAATTTCTTACATTCTCAGACCTAAACTTTGTTTACTACACTAATGATTTTTGAAGTTAACCTCCCCTCAATACCCTTTTTAAACAGTGAGAGCTGAAATTATAACAGCCGTATGATGCTGATGGGGTTGCTTTTAGAGCCTCAAATTCAAGCTCCAGAAATTTATTTTTAGTTGTGCATATTTACTGTAAAATATTTGTAGTGCCAGCTTATGTTTTCTATGCCCAGATTTTGTTCTCCACCTTCTGAAGCCCACAGAGTATGAAACAAGCATTTATAATGGAGATGATGGTGCTAATTTTATGTATTTTATTCCCTGGCATATTTGATTGCAATAGAGTAGACAAAAAGATGGATTAGTAGCTATAATCTCGCTCTCTGTGTGTGTGTGTGTGTGTGTGTGTGTGTGTGTGTGTGTATGTATATACATGGAAGGCATCAGATATCTCATGTGTGTATATACATACATATATATAGGATATAATGATATATATGTGATGTAAGTCTTCACATCATCCATAGGTATAATACCAGCTGGTTAATCTTGGGCCAGTCATGTAGCTTCTACAAACTTTGGGCTTTCTGGACAAAGCATATATAATGTTCATTATGTAGCTGTGCCAAAACAAAGGTCAAGATAAAGAAAGATTCTACCTAGAGCAAAAGAGAATTTTTATATATAAATTTTATATACAAATTATATACAGTCTCATATACAAATATAAGTATCACCCTGATGTAGTAGTTTGCTAGGATTGCCATAACAAAATGCACAGACTGTGTGGCTCAAACAACAGAAATTTATTTTCTAACAATTCTGAAAGCTAGAAGTCTGAGATCAATGTATCAGCAGGGTTGGTTTCTTTTAAGGCCTCTCTCCTTGGCTTGTAGATGTCTGTATTCTTCCAGCGTCTTTATATTGTCTTCTCTGTGTGTGTCAGTGTTCTAATCTGCTCTTCTTATAAAGGTATCTGTCATATTAGATTAGGGTTCACTCCAAGGTAGGAACTGAAGAGCACTCTCTTTTCTCTGATGGGGAAAACTGACTGCATCTAGACATTAATCTTTGGAGAGCAGTCTTTCAGATGCTGACCCTCTCTACAATGGAGAGAGCACATGGCATGGCCTGCTAAGCTACTTCTCTCCCATTCTGCAAGGCAGGTTTCCGGCCCTGACAATATAAGACATCAGCCTCTACTCGTCTTTGGATAAATCTCTTTGCATTATTGCAAATACAAGAAGCATTCTGTAGTTGCATAATAAAGAAAGGAGAACACTTGCAATATTCTCAGTCAAGATTCTCAACTCCCCAAAGAAAAACAGTGCATTTTACATATATTCGTGCTGTTATAACTACATTATATAGAAAGATTATTAACCAAATATTGTATATATGAAAACAGAGTTGAAAACTCTTCAACTATTTCAATTTATGACTCCCAAGATGGACCTGACTGTACTGATATAATCTGTTGGATTTTTATTTGAAGCTACTCTAACAGAACTATATTTTATGATAGGGAAACAAAGAGAATTGTTTTAGGGAAGAGCATGTTTAATGTTTTCAAATATTTTTATCTCTGACTTAAATTTCAGCTTTTCTAGTTTGTTTCACATTTTCACACTTGGGTCAATTCTCCTTTGCTCTAGGTAGAAGTTTTTTTTATCTTGATCTTTGTTTTGGTGTATTTCTGCCTGACTGGAAACGTTTTTATAACCCCACTTTCTTTTCATCTGATTAGTAGCTTTTCTGTGTCCACAGATAAACATATCTTTTACTTTTATGAGCATTATTTTGGTATATGTATTTTTGTTCCAGTTAGGAAAAGAGCAGCAAAATGATTTTCTTTCTTGTTTTCTTCCTAAAACTTGCTTTAGAAGTTAAGTGGGATCAGCTCTTTCACACACCATCATGGTAGTTATTTATATGCATTAGCACAATTCATTTTCACAGATTTATGAGATAGATAAAGTTAACCATTATTTCTTTTTTTTTTTTTTTTAATTATACTTTAAGTTCTAGGGTACATGTGCATAACGTGCAGGTTACATATGTATACATGTGCCATGTTGGTGTGCTGCACCCATCAACTCGTCAGCACCCATCAATTCATCATTTATATCAGGTATAACTCCCCAATGCAATCCCTCCCCCCTCCCCCCTCCCCATGATAGGCCCCAGTGTGTGATGTTCCCCTTCCCGAGTCCAAGTGAGCTCATTGTTCAGTTCCCACCTATGAGTGAGAACATGCGGTGTTTGGTTTTCTCTTCTTGTGATAGTTTGCTAAGAATGATGGTTTCCAGCTGCATCCATGTCCCTACAAAGGACGCAAACTCATCCTTTTTTATGGCTGCATAGTATTCCATGGTGTATATGTGCCACATTTTCTTAATCCAGTCTGTCACTGGTGGACATTTGGGTTGATTCCAAGTCTTTGCTATTGTGAATAGTGCCGCAATAAACATACGTGTGCATGTGTCTTTGTAGTAACATAATTTATAATCCTTTGGGTATATACCCAGTAGTGGGATGGCTGGGTCATATGGTACATCTAGTTCTAGATCCTTGAGGAATCGCCATACTGTTTTCCATAATGGTTGAACTAGTTTACAATCCCACCAACAGTGTAAAAGTGTTCCTATTTCTCCACATCCTCTCCAACACCTATTGTTTCCTGATTTTTTAATGATTGCCATTCTAACTGGTGTGAGATGGTATCTCATTGTGGTTTTGATTTGCATTTCTCTGATGGCCAGTGATGATGAGCATTTTTTCATGTGTCTGTTGGCTGTATGAATGTCTTCTTTTGAGAAATGTCTGTTCATATCCTTTCCCCACTTTTGGATGGGGTTGTTTGTTTTTTTCTTGTATATTTGTTTGAGTTCTTTGTAGATTCTGGAAATTAGCCCTTTGTCAGATGAGTAGATTGCAAAAATTTTCTCCCATTCTGTAGGTTGCCTGTTCACTCTGATGGTAGTTTCTTTTGCTGTGCAGAAGCTCTTTAGTTTAATGAGATCCCATTTGTCAATTTTGGCTTTTGCTGCCGTTGCTTTTGGTGTTTTAGACATGAAGTCCTTGCCCATGCCTATGAGAGACAGAGCAAGTGGAGAAAAAGGTCAACTGCGGGTGCTTGATATTATATTGTGTGCTGCGTAAGAAGAAATATGGAGTCAAAGTGCCTCATCATTCACCAGTTGTGTGACGTATCACAAAAAGAGGGAGTGTAACCAAATAAAAATTTAACTTGGACAATTGGATTGGTAAAAACTTTTTATGGAACATGCAGGAATACAGTTCTTAAAATTGTATAAGATGACATAAAATTGATTTCTTTGATAGATGACATTATTTTCTTAAGATATCTTTCTGGAAATGGAATTGCTGAGTCAAGATGCATATTGAGGGATTTTGATAGGTATTTTTAAATTATCTTTTAGAAAAGGTAATTTTTAGTAGGAAAGTAGAAGTTTATCTCTTATTGTTAGGCATACTGATTTTTTTCTTTTCCTTATCTGCATTTAATCACTTTTCTTTAATGAGCATATACTACTCGTATAACAGAAAATAAAGGATGATTATATCTGTGAAGTGTCATGTCAGATTGTCCTGTCCAGTATGAAATCCACTTTGACTTTTAATCTACCTTGAGATGTTATTTTAGCTCCCTACAGGTTAAGAGCATAATCCAAGATGATTAAGGAGATTGAATTCTCATTTAATTGATTGTGCCACAAACACTTACACAGAGATAAACAAAGCCATTAAACACAGGTCTCTTTTACATTTGAAGAGACGTGGCAAATAATTTCACTGCTTTCTTTAGTGTACATAACATCATAATATTGTGAGTGTGCATGTGTACAATATTCTGTCTATATCTTAATGATCTAATATTTATATGCTACTTTCTTACATGAAAGTGAGCTGTACATATGTGAGTAATATTGGTGACTTTTTGATATAAATCAATTTTTCCTTTTGATGCTTACATTATATGAAGATGTTTGAAGCTGTTTTTTCTTTGTTATGTATATACTTATAGATATATCTGTGAAATATCTAGCTAGATGACCTGTAGGAATCAATTTTACATATGTAAACAAGTATATTTCTTTACTCTAAATTTTGATAATTAAAATAATTCATAACTTTATTATTCAACTCTCAAGTGTTTAATAGCCATTACTAACAAAAATTTCTCTTTGTGGCTAATCTGATTACTTGGAGTTTCTTTTTATTGTGACAAAAAAAAGAAACCCTGCACACACAAACTTTAATTTCAATATTTTAATGACAAAATTTAAGGAGAATTTAAATAGAAGTGGACTCAGAAAAGAATCAGTAAGACTTAGTGAAGGATCATTGTCTACTATAGAGAAGGTGATTTAAGATTAACTTATTAATGATATTTAACACATATGAAGAATTATTAGACTCTGTATATAGACAAGTGTTTTATTCTTGGAAGATAAAAGAAAACTGAATTCAACTGATGTATATGAAAATTAAAAGTAACAGTAAATTAAAAATAGATAATTAAATAAATATATGATACAGTATAACATTTTATAGTCAAGATGATGTTACAAATCCAAATTTATTGACATGGATATGTTTTTATACTAAAGTGTTTATCAAATAGCCATTAAGAGATAACTTCTTTGAATAATTTGCTTTCTACATGTCTTAACAACATACATTTCCAGCTTTATATGGAAAACCAAGTTTTCAAACCATTAGTCGTGTGCTTTTTATATAATGTTAAAAAGTTTCTTTCTTTCCCATCCCCCCCACCAACCACCCCCCATGCTAAGACGGAGCCTTATTCTGTCACCCAGGCTGGAGTGCAGTAGTGCCATCTCCGCTCACTGCAACCTCCGCCTCTGGGGTTCCAGCAATTCTCCTGCCTCAGCCTCCCAAGTAGCTGGGATTAGAGGCACATTCCACTATATCCAGCTGATTTTTGTATTTTTGGTAGAGATGGGGTTTCACCATCTTGGCCAGGCTGGTCTCGAACTCCTGACCCTCAGGTAGTCTGCCCACGTCAACCTCCCAAAGTGCTAGGATTACAGGCGTGAGCCACTTGCCCGACCTAAAAATATTCTTAAATGTCACTTTATATTATCAAATTATCTAGAAAGGAAAATGTATTAGATTCCTGGATATTTTGGATATTGTAAGGAACATATTTATTTGCTGTATATTCTTTGTTTGTAACAGTATTATAACTTCAGTTCAAAACAACACACAAAGCATTATAAGAAATATTATAAGATTCCCTTATATTTTAAAAATTCATTTATTTTTTGTTAATAATGCTGTTCAGTCTGTTGATTCTTCACTCATCTGAAATATTAGAGAGTGATTCTGCATTGGATATTCATTCTGAAGCCTTTCAGAGCCACTGACACAAAGGGTCTGTCAAACTTGGAACACTATTTGTTGTATCATTTTATTTTTTTCTCTTGGCAAATCCACATAATTCATACAGGACTATGCCAAAGTCCTTTGAAAGAAACCAGATTTAAGAACATAAAAATGTTAGTAAAGATAGTGAATGTTAATTCTGTCATTGTTACTGTATTTCTTCAAGCTGTGGCTGCAAACTGCTTTGAGTGATGTTATTGTAACTCACACATTAGGGAGAGAAAAGAGATGTTTGGTAGATTTTTTAATTAATGACCTCTATCAATGCTCCTTGACCTTTCCCACTCTATCTCTCCACAACTTCCATCCCTGGTTGGAAATTTTTTGCTATACTAAGTGAGAGTTATTGATGGGAAGGCATCAGATATCTCATGTGTGTTGCTGGTGGGATGGGAGACTGTGGAGGATGGGAATAGGTGGAAATCTATTGCAATGAAAAAAAAAAAAAAAAAAAAAAGCGTGTCCTAGGGCACCCAAAACATAAAGACTACATAATAACAATAGCCACTTGTACTGAGAGCTTCCACTCTGCCTGGCTCTTTGCTATGAACCACATTATTCATTCCTTACCACAATCAAACAAGACAAGTAAAATATCATTCTCATTTTTAAATAAGAAAACTAGAGATTAGAAAGGTTATAGATACTTGCTCTGAGTCACTGCTAATGAGTAGTAGAGCTTTGATAAGTCCCTGAATTTAGGTTGTCTCTAGTACATTTACTCTTAGAAGTCTATCACACTCACCAGAGTTGTAGAGTTCAATGTATTTCTTGGGCTCATTAATGTGTTTTTTTCTTTCTAATACTAAAGTCATTTGAACTTGTTAGATTTTGAAATATTTAAATGTCTTTTCTATCTGGCTTTAACATCTTGCATGCTTTCATATTCTTAGGACCACAAAACCACAGGAATATTTAAAACGATATCTGGTGGAAACAATATGAAGTTGGCCATGGGGTCAAATTAAAGAATCTGAACACTGTGCTTCTTCATTGCTCTTCATATTTCTTCAGAGTAACCTTATTCCCCCATCTCACACTCACCCCCTTTCCAAAATCATACATAATGTTCTCCCAATAGTACTCATTAGGCTTTCTCTACTGTACCCACTGTGAAATTACAGGACAAGCCTACCGAGATCTCACTACCTCATCTCTCTCATACGTTTACAGGTGAGAGGAAGGTGCAGATAGAGAATAAGAAACAGGTGGCTCCAGCATCAACATTACATCACCCCTTGTGTTCACAACAAATATGAAATATTATCCAAACACAGTAAAGATTGTATTGTCTTCACTTAGACACATTAAATCAGACCTCTCTGTAATCACTTGTTAATAGGCAGCGCCTTTATTTTCATGCCATTCTACTGTGCTGTCTTTGCTATAGCACAAGTTTACCACATACCATACCTAAAAATTCAGTTGTTCTATGGGGGTAGACAAAGTCTAGGTTAAGCATATATTTCACAGAATGTTAATCTATAGCAAAATTAATGAATTAAATCCAGATAAAACAATCGTATTAAGGTGTGGTAAAATATTTATATCTCACTTAGCAAAGAGAAAACCAAACTTGAATATGGTAGTTATGAAGAGAATATGCATGCTAGTAATGCTTCCAATTACGTTATTACTTCATATTTCTTATGGGGTACAAGCCATTCTGTTAGTTTAACATTATATTCAGAGAGGCTAAAGATTTACTGAAGACAA
The DNA here is from genome assembly GCF_002776525.5 of Piliocolobus tephrosceles. Lineage (NCBI taxonomy): Eukaryota > Metazoa > Chordata > Mammalia > Primates > Cercopithecidae > Piliocolobus > Piliocolobus tephrosceles. The sequence goes on along the minus strand of NC_045436.1, from coordinate 69,685,563 downwards.
TGCCATACATTAATAATGAAAACAAAAATTAAAAAATCTTTATTTTAACTTCTAGTTCCCTTCTTTGTACTTGAGCAGCTTTGCCTCCTTAAGAACACAGATCTGAACATATGTAGTATCACTATCAATATTACTTGTAATTAAAAGTTCATTGGATGTTTACTGTGTTCCAGGCATTTTGAGGAGTGAAAAAAGTTAAACATATAGTTGTAGTTCAAAATGACTATGAAATTAGTTTACAGTTTTCTTTTTTTGTGGGTAGTGAGAAATCATCTCCCCCTATTGAGAAATACCAATATACAAAAGGCAAAACTTTAAATATGAATGAACTGTTTTATAATAACATAAGTTCATCTTGATTTCCATTGTCACATCCAAATTTGAAGGCTATTTCTAACACAGCTGGGTTCTACCCTTTTCCTTCTCATCCTTTACCACACCCAATCTGTGAGTCTTCAGACAGAAATTGCTAATTCAGGAGACAATTGTGCCTTCTGTAACAGTTTCTGCTAAATTGTCACAGTTCTGCCACTTAAAAAAGCTAGATGATCTCAGCCTATCACCAAAGCTCTTGGAGCTCAGGTTCTCTGTCTGTAAAAGCTACATAAAATGTAATTTATCTGCTTGTTATGACTAAATAACATAGTACATTAGTCCTTTGCGAAAGTACTAACAAATTACCATATAAAAGTGTGGAATCATGTCAAATGTTGTAAGAAGTGCAACTGTCCAAAAATAATTCTCTCACATTGGTCTGGTAATGAGACCTAAAATACCTCATTTTATTTACCTATTTGACTCAAAGCACCCAGTTCAAAGAGGTCACTGTTGTACTATAAATACGTCATATGAAATAACATATTAAATAATTGTTGTAATAGTCTATTGAAGTGCTAGTTGTAATAAGGCACAATGGAAAACTCATACTATTAACAGTAATAAAGAGAAACAACAAAAAGCAATAAAAAACAAACCACCGATTCATGCAATGACATGAAAGAACCTCACAAATACTATGCTGAGTAAAAGAAGTCAGACAGGTATAAAAAAAGTTTATACTACGTGATTAGATTTTTATGACATTCTAGAACATGCACATGAAGGGTGCAAGGTAACTGTCTGGAGTGATGAAAATGTCCTGTGTCTTCAAAATAGTGTGGGTTACACCAATGCATGGTTTTTTCAAAACTGATTTAAAGGGACACAACATCTGAGCATTTCACTAGGTGTAAATTACACTGCAATTTTAAAGAATCGTCTGATGTCACTGTGGTTATTTTAAAACAGTTCTTAAATTTTGTGGATGCATACTGAATGTTTACAGTTGAAAAGATGTATATAAAGCTTGAATTTTGTGAAAAAAATAGGGAGGATTGGTAGTGATAAAGTGAGTGGACTTATGAATGAGACATGATATGCCATGCATAGAAAAAATGTAAAAGTTGGGTGATAGTCACATGGGAGTCCTTTATTCTTTCTACTTTTGCGTATGTTTGAATATTTCCCATAATAAAAAGTTGAAAATAGGGAGATCACCTGAGTTCATCTCCTCATTTACAAAAAATAAAACTGGAAACAGAAGGAGAACATAACTCGTTCAAGGTCTCCAAGCCAGACAACAAACTAGTTCCCAAGCCCAACCTTCTTGCTCGGGTCCTAAGCAAACACAAACTATTAATATGAGCTACTGCTTTATGGAAAGTCTGTTTTTCCAAAGGGCAGACCAATTGTTCAAGGAAGAGTTTAAGTAATAAAAATTTGTGATCTTACTTTCATGTTTTTCTATTTTCCACTGAACACATAGGCATTATCTTCTATATGTCTTTCATGTATAATCATTTGCTTCCTATTCCTTGTGGTTTCAAAGTTGTTTTGTACGTTTAAATTTGATTTTATTCAAATTTCAGAACCCAAATGAGTGCAAGAATCAAAGCATTAGTTTCTACAAATATAAAAACAATTTTAAAAAAACACAGCAAAAACGAGTTGTTGTTTTCCCCCCTCTACCAGTGCTTAACTAATCTTCGGAATCCAGTCACAGAAAGCAAAGGCTTTCTGCTAGTGGGAGGAGCTTGTTTCTCCATTCTGGTGTGCTGTCTTCCAGTTCTGAAAGAGGTGAAAATGTGTTAAGGGATGCAAAAATTGTCTTGAAGTTCGCGTGTGTATGTCTGTGTGTCTGTGCATGTGGCGGGTCGGGGGAGAGAAAAGGGGGATGTCAATTCTGAGGGCAACGAGAATCAGAAGTCAGAAAGGTGAGTGGTGTGTAGCATCTCCCTTTCAGAAGGGGCTGAAAAAGAAATTGGATATGATGGTCCGGTAGGGTAAATCACGCTGGATTTGTCTACCAGACCATGCACTTAGGTCTGCAAAGTAAGTCCCATTTCTAGAGCGAAAAGCCTTAAGCTCGCTTGTTTTAGACGGCTGGGGAATATTTATTCCTCGTTCCGTTGATGGGAAAATCAGCGTCTGGCAGGCGCTGATTGGTGGAAAGGAAAATGGTGATAGTGGGGTGGGAAGAGGATTTGCTGAGCCTCCTCCTGCCTCCTCAACCTGTAACTCTTCCTTAGTAGTCTCCGCTTCACCCGCGGGACCCTTTCGAGCTCGACCTGGATTAAGAGCAAACGAAAATCTTGAGGATATTTGAACTAAAGCGACCCTTAACGTAGCCTGTGACCGTGATTAAATGTCAGCGATGCGAGGGCAAAGTGCTCTCGGCGGTGCCGTGTGAGCCACTTCCCTGCGCTGCCTGTCTCCTCCAGCAGCTCCCCAAAGGATAGGCTCTGCCCCTGGTGGTTGACCCTCAGGCCCTCGGCTCTCCCAGGTCGACCCTGACGAGGGGTAGGGGGTGGTCCCAGGGAGGACCCAGAGGAAAGGCGGGGACAGGAAGGGAGGGGAATGGGAAAGAGGGAGAGGCGTCAGCCCAAGCCCAACCGCTCCCAGTAGCCACAAGAGTGCCCGTGACCCCGAACTTGAGGTGAGGCGCAAAAGCACCCCCACTTTCCCGCCTTGCGCGGCCAGGCAGGCGGCTGTAATTGGTGGCTCACCCTGCGCCCCCTGCCGCATCCCCATCCGAGATAGGGAACGAAGAGCACGCTGCAGGGAAAGCAGCGAGCGCTGGGAGAGGGGCGGGGAGAGGCGCTGACAAATCAGCGGTGGGGGCGGAGAGCCGAGGAGAAGGAGAAGGAGGAGGACGAGGAGGAGGAGGACAGCGACGACCAGAAGGGGCCCGAGAGAGGGGGCGAGCGACCGAGCGCCGCGACGCGGGAGTGAGGTGCGTGCGGGCTGCAGCGCAGACCCCGGCCCGGCCCCTCCGAGAGCGTCCTGAGCGCTCCCTCACGCCTTCCCTTCAAACCTTCTGCCTTTTTCTCCATCCTCGTGAGCGGAGAACTGGGAGTGGCCATTCGACGACAGGTTAGCGGGTTTGCCTCCCACACCCCCAGCCTCCCGTCGCCGGCTCACAGCGGCCTCCTCTGGGGACCGTCCCCCTCCCGGTGCCGCCTCCGCCCTTCTTGTGCGCTCCTTTTCCTCCTTCTTCCCTATTAAATATTATTTGGGAATTGTTTAATTTTTTTTTTTTTTTTTAAAGAGAGGTGGGGAGGAATCGGAGTTGTGGAGAAGCAGAGGGACACAGGTAAGTACCTGTGGATCTAAACGGAAGTCTTTGGAAATCCTGGAGAAAGCCGAGTGGGAGAGGAATGGTCGTGGGCACCAGGAGGGGGTGGTGCTGCGGTGAGGACCTGCTGTGCCAGGTCTCTGGGAGGTGAGTACTTGTCCCTTTGGGGAGCCTAAGGAAAGAGACTTGACCTGGCTTTCGTCCTGTCAAGGACTTCTCCCCAAGGGCTGAGAGATTAGGATGCTTCTCCGGGATCCGCTTTTCCCCGGGAAACGCGAGGATGCTCACTGGAGCGTGAGCATCCAACTTTTATTTCTCTCTTACCTGAAATCCGTCTGCCCGCTCTCTTGGTTTTTCTCTGTAAAGTAAGCAAGCTGCGTTTGGCAAATAATGAAATGGAAGTGCAGGGAGGCCAAGTCAACAGGTGGTAAAGGGTTAACAAGTGCTGGCGCGGGGTCCGCTAGGGTGGAGGCTGAGAACGCCCCCTCGGGTGGCTGGCGCAGGGTTAGAGACGGCCGGCGAGTGTGAGCGCCGCCTGCTCAGGGTAGATAGCTGAGGGCGGGGGTGGATGCTCGGATGGATTAGAACCAGCAGCCTTGGGCTCGCTGTTTGCCTGAGGTTGAACCACACCCAGAGTGAGTGCCTATGCCTCTCCACCATCAACCTGTTAGCCTTCTTCCGGGATTCATGTTAAGGATGCCCCTGACCCTAAGCCTCCAGCTTCCAGGCTTCTAACTCACACTGTTACCCTTTAGACCCCGGGAAGTTAAAACAGGGGTGACTCTTTTCATGCAACTCCACTTCTGAAATGCAGTATTAACAACTCAGAGGATTCATCCTAATCCATGGTTAGGTGGCTAGACTTTTACTAGCCAAGATGGATGGGAGATGCTAAATTTTTAATGCCAGAGCTAAAAATGTCTGCTTTGTCTAATGGTTAAATGAGTGTACACTTAAAAGAGTCTCACACTTTGGAGGGTTTCTCATGATTTTTCAGTGTTTTTTGTTTATTTTCCCCCAAAAGTTCTCATTCAAAGTGTATTTTATGTTCTCCAGTGTGGTGTAAAGGAATTCATTAGCCATGGATGTATTCATGAAAGGACTTTCAAAGGCCAAGGAGGGAGTTGTGGCTGCTGCTGAGAAAACCAAACAGGGTGTGGCAGAAGCAGCAGGAAAGACAAAAGAGGGTGTTCTCTATGTAGGTAGGTAAACCCCAAATGTCACTTTGGTGTTGGTTCATGACTGATGGGTTAGGATAATCAATACTCTAAATGCTGGTAGTTCTCTCTCTTGATTCATTTTTGCATCATTGCTTGTCAAAAGGGTGGACTGAGTCAGAGGTATGTGTAGGTAGGTGAATGTGAATGTGTGTATTTGAGCTAATAGTAAAAAATGCAGCTGTTTGCTTTTCAATATTTTTAATTTTGCCCTAATATTTAGGACTTTTAAAAAATGAATGTTCCTGTGCCTACATAATTACATTTCAGAGGATAGTTTTAAAAACATTGTCTTTTAAAAAAATCAATAATATTCTTAAGAATCAAAATCATTGCTGGGTCTGTGATTTCTTTTACCATCATGAATAATGTTTGTCAATTTTAACCCATTCTGATTTTTAAAACATGACTTTGATATGCCCCTGTGCTGTGTATAAAGAGACCTATTTGTGGCCCTATAATGGAAAGAACAGATTAGTCTTTGGTAGAGTTACTTCATGTGATCATTTAGTCTCCGTGAACACTGAGGACAGAGAAAAGTGCTTGAGGGCTGCTACTGACCTCTCAGAAAAATATATGTAGTTCATCCATCAGATGACACACATACTGAAAGAATAAAGAAATTGATGCTTATTACCTACTTGTTCCTAAAGTTCCACCTTGGAGTATACACCCAAACTCTGACTCTCTTTTCTGTATCTTGAATTGTGCTCAATTGCATGTTATTTTACAAACCACTTTGAATTCTTTGGAAAAGAATAGACACACACGCTCTCATCCACAGGCATAGACACAGACACACACACACACACACACACTCAACATAGACACACTGCCCATTCTTCCTCTCTTCTTTCTCCTCTGAGCTTTTTCACATTCTCTGGTGGCAACTATAAGCAGTTAGAGTCACAGGATGAACCGTCAGGTGGAGGATGAGCACATTGAGTTGCCAAGCTGAAACACGTGCTCCGTCTATGTCTGCAAAGCGAAAGAAGACTACACTATCTCTTCAAGATAGATCAGTGGGGGAAATTTTATATTTGGAATGATTTATATGAATGTGTCTCATTGAATTTCACAACACATTTTTTTTCTGTTTTCTATTTTCAATTTTTAGAGTCAGGGTCTTGCTCTGTCACCCAGGCTGAACTGCAGTGATGCTATCATAGCTCACTGCAGCCTTGAATTCCTGGGCTCAAGTCATGCTCCCACCTCAGCCTCCTGAGTAGCCAGGATTATAGGCATGTGCCACTGCCTCATTATTTAGACTTTTCTTATGTTGACTTAATCTTCCCACAAATCTTCAGTGAAATTACTTTTTTCTACCTTAAAACATATTTTCAGAAAGTCGTTAAAATAGAGTGTTACAAGAGGAAAAAATGTATGAGTTAATTTTAAATATTTTATGAAGTGTGAATTATATCTTTTTGTATGGAATTTGGAATACTGAATCAGTGACACGCAGTTTATCAATCTTTCCATTTGTCCTCAGATTTCCAAGTTTTGCAAGTACAAGTTTCTTTGACTTCAGTTACTTTATAACTGTTCATTGAAATCATTTTCAATGTCTCTCATGACATTTAACACATAGCACATTCTATAAATTATTTATTGGTTACATTCTGAGTTCTAATTGAGAGTTGAACTTATACACATACACAGAATTTAAGATAAAAAATGACCATGCAAAGACACAATAGTATAGTCCAGGGGTTGGCAAAATTTTTTGGTGAGGAATCAGATAGCACATATTTTAAGCCATGAGATCTATGCCTTGGCCAGATGCCATGGCTCAGGTCTTTAATCCCAGGACTTTGAGAGCTCAAGGCTGGTGGATCACTTGAGCCCAGGGGTTTGAGACCAGCCTGGGCCACATGGTCTACAAACAACGCAAAAATTAGCCAGGTATGGTAGCATGCACCTGTATTGCCAGCTACCCAGGAGGCTGAGGTAGGAGGATGGCTTGAACCATACAGCTCGCTGCAGAGGTTGCAGTGAGCTGAGATCAAGCCACTGCACTTCAGCCTGGGTGGCAGAATGAGACCCTGTCTAAAAAAAAAAGAAAAGAAAAAGAAAGAAAGAAATCTGTGTCTCAATTCTGCTGTTGAAGTGTGAAAGTAGTCATAAACAATAATTAGTGTGGTTGTGTTCCAATAAAACTTCATTTATCAAAATAGGTGGTGGGCTGGAATTGTCTTGTAGGTTATAGTTTGCTGACTACTGATAGAATGGAAAGAACATGCACTAATCACACAAACCAAAATTTTAGTCGAGGCTTATTCACTTATCACTTATTACCTGTAGGGTCTTGGGGAAGTGTACTTAACATCTCTGAGCATCACTTTCCTGATTAGTAAAAAATATGATTTAGAAAACTGCAACTACCTTATAGTTTTTGTAAGAATGTCATAATAAACAGGACATATGAATAATTGAGCACACTTTTATATATAGGAATCATGGTTATTATTATCAAATAAAATCTCCAATGGAATAATTACTTTGCCAACATGTTTTCTATTTATTCTCTTGTCCTTCATTACATAACAAATTTGAAAGATTGGAGGTGACCAAAGACCATTTTATAATTTCACTATGGCCGAAGATGTTTGGTAGAAGCCTCATAAGAAAAGTAATCTCAATCTCATCAATCTCAAAAGTATATAAACATATACTTTTGACAACTACTTTTTAACCCATTGAAGAACTATCTTAATGATCAGTGTTATTTTTGTGGGTCTTTTCCCTCCATTTTTATTATCTGTGTACACAAATTTTCAATCAACATACTTCAATTTAATATACAAAAATTTCTTCAAATGACTCAGAAGTTAATTAGACCTAAATTCAAAAGCAGAAAGATTTAATTATCTTTATATAATGCTAAGTAATATAAATGCAAGAAATGCAAGAAAATAATGATCTTTGAGTCTCTTCCAATGCCACTCTGTTCAATAAGCAGCAGAGGCCATCAGTGAAATCGACAGCAAATTCTCAAGTCAAAATGTGCTTCACCTCACTAAGCTGACAAAGTCAACATAGCATGCACAACAGGGATAGCTGGATTCTTAAAACTCACAAGTATTACTTTGGACCTTCTTCTCCACTCTGTGCTCTTTTGAGGTTGGGAAGACAAGATGCGATTGGTGGGGGACACTTCTGCTCAGGGAAGCCATCAGCTCTGGTGTCCCTACAGCATTTATATGTTGCTAATCACATAACTACTTGGCACCTATTTTGTAGCTGTATGTTATCAATTACAGATTACTCATAAATTAAAGGCTAACCATCAATTATAGTTTATTGGTAAATAATTATGACCTCAAAGAACAGCTGATTGGTTTCATACATGGTAACCTTATGAGGACTCTCATTTATCTCTTTTTTTAAGGTATATACGTATCTCTTTGTTTGAGGTTATACTACAGAAATATAAACCATGTTGCATATTTATAAAAAAATTAATTATAAGTTCTAATGGTGTGGTTTAGTAGCATTCTTTTTTTTTTTTTTTTTTTTTCCTGAGATAGGGTCTCAATCTGTCACCTCACTCCAGGCTGGAGTGCAGTGGCATGATCTCAGCTTACTGTAACCCCCACCTCCTGGGTTCAAGTGATTCTCCTGACTCAGCCTCCTGAGTAGCTGGGATTACAGGCATGTGCCACCACACCCTGCTAATTTTTGTATTTTTAGTAGAGACAGGCTTTCACCATGTTAGCCAGGATGGTCTCGAACTCCTGACCCCATGATCCCCCCACCTCAGCCTCCCAAAGTGCTGGGATTACAGGCATGAGCCACCACGCCTGGCCTAGTGGCATTCTTTTTTAAAAATAAATTTAATTGTGTATATTTAGGGTATACAACATGATGTTATCGGATACATTAGACACTAAAAATTACTGTATTGAAGAAAGTTAATATATTCATAATCTCCCATAGTTACCTTTTTTGTTGTTTTTGTGGCAAGGGCAGCTAAAATCCACTTATTTAGCATGAATCTCAAATATAGTACAATTTTATCACGTATAGTCCTCATACATTAAATCTGTACACTTGTTCATCCTACACATCTGCTACTTGCTTGGATCCTCTGGCCTATATCTCCCTCTTTTCTACCTACTTTTCTACCCCTATTAACCCTGTTTTTTACTTAGTGTTTGTACATTTGAATTTTGTTTCAAGCTTCCATATATATGTGAGATAATGTGATATTTTTCTTTCTGTGTTTGGCTTATTTCACTTAGCATAATGTTGTCTGAGTTCATCCATGTTGTAAATGGTAGGATCTTGTTCTTTTTAGGGCTGACGGATATTCCATTGTATCTATGTACCACGGTCTTTTTATCTACCTATCTATCGGTAAACACTTCAGTTGTGGCTATTGTGTTTTTCTTTTTTTCTTTTTTGGAGATAGGGTCTTGCTGTCACCCAGGCTGCAATGGAGTGGTGTGATTATAGCTCACTGTAACCTCAAACTTCTGGGCTTAAGAGATCCTTCTGCCTCGGCCTCCCAATATAGGCATGCATCACCATGCCTGGCTAATTTTGAATATTTTTCGTAGAGATAGCATCTCACTCTGTTGCCCAGACTGGTCTCAAACTCCTAATTCAAATTTAAAATAGAGTATGACAATTCTGTAAAATATAAAAAACATGTCCACTCCGTATAGGAAGTAATACAATGAGAAGAAGACAAACATTATTTATGTTACTCTTGATAAGTTTTTTACAAAGAAATAAAACACTTTAATTTTTAATGTTTTAAATTATAGTTTGCTAAACAAATATTAGTTTTAGTGTTTTTAAAATTCCTTATATATTTATAAGTGATCTTCCTGCCTCAGCCTCCCAAAGCACTGAGATTCCAAGCAAGAGCCACTGTGTTGGGCCCTTGGGGGTGCAGATATGCTGAAATCTTTTCTTGTGGATTTACACCCAGAAGAGGGATTGCTGGGTCATATGCTACTCTACTTTCAATTTTTCTTTTATTTTTAGTGAACATGTGATAATTGTATATAATTGTGGGATCCAGAATTATATTTCCATACATGTATACAATGTGTGATAATCAAATCAGGGTAATTACCATGTCCATTACCTGAAACATTTACCATTCCTTTGTGGTGGGAACATTAAAAATGAAAAATTCTCTCTTCTAGATTTTTGAACATATGCAATAAACTATTGTTAAGTGTATCACCCTACAGTACTATAGAATGCTAGAACTTATTCTTCATATTTGGCTGCAATTTCATATTCCTTAACCAACCTCTCCATATCCTCCCCTCCCTCTTACCCTTGTCAGCCTCTAATAATCATAATTCTACTCTCTACTTCTATCTCATTGTCTTTGATTCAGAATACATTTCATCATTTAACCAAAAGTCAAATTCTTAGATACTGCTAAGGCAAAGAAGAAAGACTGCAGACCAGCTGTTAGACATTTCTTACTACTAGTCATTTTTAAGACAACATGGGGTACAGGGGGTGAGGATGAGAGATAGAGATTGAGATATATTCTCTTAAATACCAGCTGTTCTCACTCTGCATAGTTTCAGCACACACAAATTCCAGTTACCATGGTTAGTTAAATAACACCAACCCCTAACAACACAATTCAAATTTCTGTTACCACAGTATACTGAAAGTAATTGCATAAAGTACAACCTTTGCTGCTAACTCTTCAGCCTTTAAATCATTACATAAATAACAGAAACCCATTATAATCAGTGACAAAACCACAGCACTTCTTTCAAACCGTTTTGGTGATTGGTCGCTTCACATGTGTTATGCAGTTCATACAGACAGCAATGCCCGTAGTTGTGTAGCCACTTTGTCTCCCAGTGGTGAGCCCATGTGATATTTCACAAAAATGCACAATCAAAAGAGGAAATTGACCAGTAAAGATGAAAGAGCAGCAAAGAAAGGAAGTGAAACATGCTGGAAGTAAAATTTGAATCAAACATAAGTTGATTTATATAGGAAGTAGCCACCCCTGAGGATGTTGTCACTGCTGCAATTCAGGAGACTCTAGATATGCAGTCAGAGGAATGTATTGAAGGTGGAGGTATCCATATAAATGGGGAAAGAGGTTGTGATAAAGAGTGAAGGTGTCCCAGAGGAAGTGATGCTGAAAATATACCTTATGTTAAGCACACTCTCAGTATATCATGACATTAAAGTGCAAATGGTAACATTTTGTAAACTGATCCGAACTTAAAAAGGAGTATGACAATTCTGTACAACATAAAAATCATGCCTATTCCATAAATTATATACAGTGTGAATTACACTGAAAAATCTAACATTAGAGAGGATATGAATAAAATTTTTAACAAGCATAATTTTAATAATACACATAATAATTATTTGTATACAAGTTTAGTAATGGTCCAGGTTTGGAAGAAATTCTGATCCTGTTTAGAAACCCTAGTTTGAATGTGCTTATAGCCTATTATTACATGTGTAATGTTAGATAAATTACTTAACTCGCATTTTTAATTTCATCAGCTATTTAAAATGGGCATAATATAACTACATTCAATGGATGTTGTGAAGATTAAATAAGATATATGTAAAGTGTTTTTTACATAATGGGTGTTCAGCACATGTTAAAGCCTACTCTCCATCCCTCTTCGCTTTTGTTTCATGGGTTGACTCATTTGTCTCTAGTGCTATATTTTTAAAGCTTCTGGCCGGGCAGAGTGGCTCAAGCCTGTAATCACAGCACTTTGGGAGGCCGAGGCGGGCGTATCACGAGATCAGGAAATCGAGACCATCCTGGCTAACATGGTGAAACCCCCGTCTCTACTAAAAATATAAAAAATTAGCCAGGCGTGGTGGTGGGCGCCTGTTGTCCCGGCTACTCGGGAGGCTGAGGCAGGAGAATGGCGTGAACCCGGGAGGCGGAGCTTGCAGTGAGCCGAGATCTGGCCACTGCACTCCAGCCTGGGCGACAGGGCGAGACTCCGTCTTAAAAAAAAAAAAAAAAAAGAGAGAAAGAGAGAAAAGAAAAAAGCTTCTACAGCTCTGATTTCAAAATTATCTTCTCACCAAGCCCCAGTGTAATCTCATTCTTTTTTCTCCTCTGTAAGTTCATATGTGATGTGGGAACAAAGGGGATAAAGTTATTATTTTGTGCTAAAATCTTAATTGGAGATGACCTCCTGTTAGCTTGGCTTTCTTCTATTTATTGTGGTGGTTACTGGAGTTCCTTCTTTTAGTTTTAGGATATATATATATATATATATATATATATATATATATATTTTTTTTTTTTTTCCCTGAAGATGTAATAATCTATAGACTTCTGAAGACTGAGTTTTTAAATTAGTTGTATTGAAAACTAGCTAATCAGCAATTTAAGGCTAGTTTGAGACTTATGTCTTGAATTTGTTCATTTTTGTAGGCTCCAAAACCAAGGAGGGAGTGGTGCATGGTGTGGCAACAGGTAAGCTCCATTGGACTTAGATTCAAAGACGATAAAGTATCTAGTGATTAGTGTGGCCCAGTATTCAGCATTCTGAATGACACTATAAAACAATCACTGAGCATTCTAAGAGCGTATCAGTCTTATTCAAACTGAATTATTTATAAAGTATTTTTAAATAGGTAAATATAGATTATAAATAAATAAAAAATATAGTTACTTGCCAAGAATAATGATGGCTTTGAATTGATAAGCTATGTTTAATTTATAGTAATTGAGCATTCAAATATTCTGACCAAAAATGTATTGACAAACTGCTGACAAAAATACAATGTGAAATAGCCATTTTTTAAAAAAAAAGAGGAAAATTTTTGTTGATTACAATAAAATATTTTGACCTTAAGTTATATTGATTATAATATTCCTTTGATAATTCAGAGTACATTTCAGGAAACATCCTTGGACAGTCAGTAAATTGTTTATTGTATTTATATTTGTATTGTTATGGTATACCTATTTGTACCAATATTACTGTGCAATTATCATATTTCTGATTATATAATTCATTTGGCCTAAATTTACCAAGAATTTGAATAAGTCAATTAGGTCTACAATCAAGAAATATCAAAAATGATGAAAATGATGATGACCATCATCGGATGATGAGGAAGATGAGGATGAGAGTGCCAGAAATAGAAAAATCAAAGGAGAACCAAAATTTAACAAATTAAAAGCCCACAGACTTGCTGTAATTAAGTTTCCTGTTGTAAGTACTCCACGTTTCCTGGCAGGTGTGGTGAAACAAAAGATATAATCAGAAATATAATTTATATGATCAGAAAGCATTAAACACAATAGTGCCTATAAAAACAAAATGTTCCTATCAATGACTTCTAAAATGGAAACGAGAAAAATGATATGGGAATCTTAATACAGTGCTGTGGTTAGGACTAAAAACACAGGAGTCAGTTCTTCTTGGTTCAACTTGCTGCTTACTTCTTACCAGCTGTGTGGTTTTTTTGCAAGAGTCTTCACCTCTATATGATTTAGCTTCCTCATCTATAAAATAATTCAGTGAATTAGTGTACACAAAGCATCTGGAAAACAAAAAGCAAACAATATATGTATTTACAAGTGTTACTTCTTGCTTTATAGTGAACTTTCTTGTGCAAATTTTTACAACTAGCGGAGAAAAATATTTTTTAATGAATACTTTTGATTTAAAATTTGGATTGTAAAAATAAAGCAGACTCCTTTGAAACTAGTTCTGTTAGAAGTTAATTATGCAGCCGGGCGCGGTGGCTCACGCCTGTAATCCCAGCACTTTGGGAGGCCGAGACGGGCGGATCACAAGGTCAGGAGATAGAGACCATCCTGGCTAACACGGTGAAACCCCGTCTCTACTAAAAATACAAAAAAAAAAAACTAGCCAGGCGTGGTGATGGGCGCCTGTAGTCCCAGCTACGCGGGAGGCTGAGGCAGGAGAATGGCGTGAACCCGGGGGGCGGAGCTTGCAGTGAGCCGACATCGCGCCACTGCACTCCAGCCTGGGCGACAGAGAGAGACTCCGTCTCAAAAAAAAAAAAAAAAAAAGTTAATTATGCACCTTTAATGGGCTCTGTTGCAATCCAACAAAGAACTAGATAAGTAAATGGACTATGTTGCCTTCTAGGGACCGCCTATAAATATGATACTGTGAAGCATTATTATAATAATAACTAGATAGCAGACAGGTGGAGACTCTACTATCTGAAGAGGGTCAATCTAGATGAATGGTGTTCCATTTAGTAGTTGAGGAAGAACCCATGAGGTTTAGAAAGCAGACAAGCCACGTGCCGAGTTTTGGAGTCGGTGGTAAAAATTTTAAAAACCCAACTACTACTGTCACCTAATGATCTAATGGAGACTGGAGATGAACTGCATTTTTTTAGTCTTCTCCAGAATGCCAAAATGTAAACACATCTCTCGCTCTCTCTGTCTCTCTCTCTCTCTCTCTCTCTCTCTCTGTGTATGAGAGACAGAAGTTTGTACAATTAAACAACATTTTATAAAATGTTTTCTGAAGGACAGTGGCCCACGCTCCTAAGTTTCCAACATTGTACTAAGTTGGGAGATTCTGCATACTTTATTTTCTCTTTGGTATATTAAGGAATCTGAGATGTCCTACAGTAAAGAAATTTGCATTATATAGTTAAAATCAAGGTTATTCAAACTTTTTGATTATGGAAACCTTTCTCCATTAGTTACTAGGGTTGAATGAAACTAGTGTTCTTCAGAAAACTATGGGAAATGTTGCTAAGCAGTAAAGACATGGTGATTTCAGCATGGGCAATATTTACAGCCATTACACCCATGAACCACCCTGGCAGTAGTGAAGTACCAAAAATGCTGTCATAACTAGTATGGCTATGAGAAACACATGGAGATAAATCAGCTGCTATCATAATCATTCCTCTCCCACATCAGATAAATGAATTAAGTTTTTGAATAGGGTTATTTAATATAAAGTTCTTAAGTCTAATTATGAGAAGAAATAAGACAATTACTTCAATGGATAAAGAGAGAATAATTTGCATATTATACCTGATGCAAAATGTTTGTTATGGGTACATATTAAGTGCTAACTAATTGTTAATTGTTCTTGTTACAAGTCTTAATGCAGGGAAACAAGAAACTATTACATAGTACCTAATATTAACTTCTAATATTAAATAAACAATTTCCTCCAAATTCATCCCATTAGCTTTTTTTTCAAGGGGACGGGGGAGAAATATAGATTTCAGTAAACTTGGGCTGGGAACTTTCTTCCTACAAAGTTCAAGGAAAATAAATTATCCTAGTTAGATAATATCAATGAAAAATCCACCAACTTAAATCCTGGCTCTTTGATCTCAGGAAATTATTTCAGTTATCAATTTAATGCATCATATATGAAAATGTATTTAATTAAACTTACTGAATGATATGTTTTTAAGGTACTTTAAAAATAAACTATGATATAAAGTTACTTATTTTTCATGCAAGTATAGTATAAAGAAATTTCTAACACCGGAGATTTTCTGAAGGTTTTGATTCTTGTAAATTTATTACATCATAATGAACAAAACTAATTTTCAACATGTTATGATCTAAATTTCCTTAGTAAATTGTTTTAAATTTATTTTCTTTAAATCTATCATTTGTATAACAATTCAAAACTAGATATTCTTAATTTTATAATTTTGATGTCAAAGATTAGATTTTGCTATATCTATTCTAAAAGTTGGTATCACATTTCCTTTTTGGATTTTTATTTTTAACTTAGCTAAAGTCAAATATAAACCTATTATTTATATTAATGCAGATATTAGAGAGAGATGCTAAATTCATTTTAGTATATTCTAAATTATTTATTATCTACTATAAAAAATATAAAGAAAAATAAAGTAGAATCCCTGATTTCAAAGAACTCAGTTGCTAAAAAACGGATACCATTTGCTAGACCCAAAATGTACTAATATGAGTATGTCTCTTTTCCTTTTGTTTTGTCACCGTTCGTTTGGAATGTCAGTGAGTAGAGAAATAGTGTGAAAGGCCCTCAGGGGGAAAAATAGAGGTTCAAGATCAGCAGAGACCCTACTAGAGAAACCAGTTCTACAAAAATGTTTTTAAATGTGTCGATTATTGCTACCTGTACACTCTGTTATTTTGTAATGTAACCATTTTATTTATTATTATAATAATAAAAGAGTGAAATTATAATAATGTGCAGAGTACATTTAACTGTGCAGTGTATTGCATTAAAACTAGATTAACATTTATACATATATAAAAGGTTATCTAGATATTATAAAATTTATGGTTGGATCTGTAAAAAATTCAAAACCTATTTTTAATCTTGCTTTGAGATTTTATAACAAGAAAATGTTCATTTGAAGCAAAATTTTCAATTCACGTCCTTGAAAACGAAAAAAATGACAACTTGAAACACGTAATTGACTATTTTTAAAGGATCAACATTTCAGAAATGTTTTAAAACATAAAATTTTCAGTACAGCTTTTCACTGGCATTTAAATCGAACTTTGAATTGTAAATAGCTCTTACTCTTAAGGAGACATCAGCCACATCCTTAGAAATGGCACGGAGTTGGTAGGTAGTTGTACAAAATTCTAGCCTAAAAGACAAGTAGGGAGCAACAATACTGTGGACCCTTTCTAGTCTTGGGCTGTGTGGCTATGTCAGGCTTCCCCACATTGCCTGAACTAAGGAGAAAGCCTCTTGTCCTTACAGGCCCCTTAGCTTCTATGACTTACATAATCTATTTGAAAATGAATTGCTTTGTCCACACCATTTAACTATTGGCTTCTTCAACTGGTGAGATGAAACCTATACAATAATCATGTGACTAGCACTAAACAGCTGACATGGTGTAACTCTTCTCAGACTGAGGCTTATCTGGGGAGTATAAATCATATCAAGAAAATGTGCTTTCATTTCCTTAAATGAGTGTCCCCATCCTCCACTCTCCTCCACTGTTCTCCTCTCTGCTTCTATGATATCAACTTTTTTTTTTTTCTTTAGATTCCACATGAGTGAGATTATGTTGTGTTTGCCTTTCTGTTTCTGGCTTATTTCACTGAACAAGAAAATTTTTGACATGAAATTAAATTTCTGCCTGTAAACTCAATTCAAACTATTTACAAAATGTTTTCTCAAAAATGTTAGCTTAATGTAATAAATCTACTGAATGACCATATCACATTTTGTTTAGTGAAAACGAATTGTAAGGGTGCTCAATAGCCTCTTCATTTTCATACTTCCAGCTCCTTTGCTCCTATTAAAATTACTGCAAGTTAGCTTTTAAGAACCCTCTGTTTCACTACCTGAAGTTCTATAAAAAGATCCAAGTTCCTTCACAACCATTTCTTATGCTGTCATTCATACATATGTGATAATACCATGTCTGAACACATAGATAAGAAGTATGGGCTGGGCGCGGTGGGTCATGCCTGTAATCCCAGCACTTTGGAAGGCCGAGGTGGGTGAATCACCTGAGGTTAGGAGTTCGAGACCAGCCTGGCCAACATGGTGAAACCCTGTTTCTACTAGAAATACAAAAAAAATTAGCCAGGCATGGTTATAGGCACTTGTAATCCCAGCTACTTGGGAGACTGAGGCAGGAGAATAGCTTGAACTCAGGAGGCAGAGATTGCAGTGAGCTGAGATTGTGCCATTGCACTCCAGCCTGGGCAACAAGAGTGAAACTCTTTCTCAAATGAATGAATGAATAAATGAATAAATAAATAAATAAATAAACACAAGTATGTATTGTGTTGTTTAGAATGTGTGGTGGAAATGAACTTGCTGAGTGATCTCAAAGGATTGGCACTGAATTGAAATAAATAAATATTCATGCTGAGTCTGGTTCAACTATAACTGCACCTGTAAGAATTGCTTTCCTTAGTATAAAACAAATCCAAATCACTCATGGCTTTATATTCCTGATCATTAAATTTGAAGCACTTTTTAATACTGCATGACTTTAACAAAAATATCTTAGCCGAGATTCAATGTTTGGTTGAGCCACACTCACTTGGACACCTTGGTTGCTTTTGTTTCTTCTGACCCCTCAGTTGTCTATGGCATGTGTAGATACAGGTGTATGGAAGTCGATGGCTAGTGGAAGTGGAATGATTTTAAGTCACTGTTATTCCACCACCTTTAATCTGTTGTTGCTCTTGATTTGTACCAGTGGCTGAGAAGACCAAAGAGCAAGTGACAAATGTTGGAGGAGCGGTGGTGACCGGTGTGACAGCAGTAGCCCAGAAGACAGTGGAGGGAGCAGGGAGCATTGCAGCAGCCACTGGCTTCGTCAAAAAGGATCAGTTGGGCAAGGTACGGTGTGTACACTTTGTGTTACATTTATAAGCTGGTGAGATTATGGTTCATTTTCATGTGAGGCCTGGAGGCAGGAGCAGGATACTTACTGTGGGGAACGGCTACCTGACCCTCCCCTTGTGAAACTGTGCTACCTTTATATTGGTCTTGCTTGTTCCAGGCATTAACCCAGATAAATGCCATGCAAATTTTATAATTATCATGATTGTTTCAATTTCTAGAAGAAAGTTAATGAAATAAAAAATGTAGTAAAATGTCAAAGGAACAGTGACATTTCAAAAAGAATGAAGGCTTTCATGTTAACTATAA
Source organism: Piliocolobus tephrosceles (assembly GCF_002776525.5). NCBI lineage: Eukaryota > Metazoa > Chordata > Mammalia > Primates > Cercopithecidae > Piliocolobus > Piliocolobus tephrosceles. The sequence continues at coordinate 69,667,117 of NC_045436.1, read as the reverse complement.
GTCTTGGAATTTCTCTTCTTTGGAATAACAAATCTCTTTGTGCCTAAATTTCTTAATTTCCAAAATAAAATTCTTTTACTTGATGTCTTTATAGTGACATCATCTCTTATTAAATGGCATATTTGCATATTACATAACAGTTCATTGCCAAATACATGTTTGTGGGAACTAAGAGGTTTAAAATATATATCAACCAGAGATCATAGTTTTGAGGTAGATTTTAAAATTCTGAGAAGAATTTTGACTGAATTTTTTTGACAAACATGGGACATAAATAAGATTATACCAAAGATACTATAACTTTCATTTTAAATATGAAACTAATACCGTATGAGGTGTCAACAATGATGAAATTTTACAAATGTCACCACTACAACAGCAAAATGATTTTTGCTTTTTCCCTGCCTCCTTGCTATTTCTTGAATAAATCAAGCATACCCTTGCCCTGATACATTACCGGGGAGGCCTGCCTTAATCTATATAAAATTGGAGCCATTCTTCTTACCTCTGGTATTCTCAGTCTCCCTACTCTTTCTTTCTCCTTCCTTCCTTCCTTCCTTCCTTCCTTCCTTCCTTCCTTCCTTCCTTCCTTCCTTCCTTCCTTCCTTCCTTTTTCTTTCTTTCTTTTTTCTTCCTTCCTTCCTCTCCCTTTCTTTCTTTCTTTTTTGCTTTCTTTCTTTCTTTCTTTCTTTCTTTCTTTCTTTCTTTCTTTCTTTTTCTTTCTTTCTTTCTTTCTCTCTCTCTTTCTTTCTTTCTCTTTCTTTCTTCCTCTTTCTTTCCCTTCCTTCCTTCCTTCTTTCCTTCCTTCCTTTGTTTTACTTTCTTTCTTTGCCAAAGTGTTCTTCACCTTTAAATATAATAAATAATTTGCTTACTTTAATGTATTTTTAAATTTTTATTTCTATGATGTAGGCACCATGAGAGTGAAATATATTTATTTTGTTCACTGATATTTCACAAGTGTCTGGGAGAGTTTCCAACTTATAGTAGACAATTAGCATACGTTTATTAAGAAGGAAAGAAAGGAAGGAAATAAGTGAGTAAGCAGAACAACTTTTATTTATGGGTCTTTTATAATCATATCCTTAGTATAAGAACAGTGCTATTCAGCTATCCAAAAGTTAAAATCAAAATGATTTTGGATGAATGTCTTGAAAATTGTGAGAAAGAAGTTTTATTTGCTGGCAAACTATTCTGGGTTGTTTCCACTTCATGTAATCCTAAGTAGCAGCCTTATCTTGATAGCCCATTAAAACACTGATAATAAAAAGGCAGAACAAAAATATCTGTGATATATTTCGATTTACTACATGAAGTTACATATCTAGTGTCTAGTGCAATGGATGCTAATTATGGCAAATCCTGACTGGGCTTCTAGTGAAGTTCTTCAGCTAATGCTTGAATGCATGGTTGGTCATGGTGATACCCCTTTGTACAAAATATGTTTTTCAAATAATCTTATTAGGGATAATAATTATATTAATTCTTGGTTTCCATCTAAAATTATAATTCTATTTATAGCTTTGTAAGATTTCACAAGTTAAGAGGGACCTCAGATTAAAATAGTACACAGGCAATTAACCAGTTTTGTGTCTCAGACCCTTTTCACAATCTAATAGAAGCTATGGACCCTCTTAGCTTCAGAAAAATGTGCCCTCACACACACACCTCAAAGGGCTTAATGGGAAGTCCATTGACAGGCCCTCTGTTCAGATCAATCTTCTGATTTTACAGATGAGAAAACTGAAATCAACAGAGGAAGTGGGGAGTCCAAGATTGTACAGTCATTTGGAATAGACTGGACACCAATAGTACTTTTCCAGCCACTATATCACTTCCCCAAGCATTTCCTCAAAACTTACCTTCCTTCGGGTCTTTATACATTCAGTTATGGACAACTAGATTTAACTAGAGAATTTTATTGCTTCAGAATATTAAGAACAGGGAAACATGTACCATCCTTTCTTTATTCACCTGCATTTAAGGCATACCATATAAATTGCAAATGGAGCATGAAAGTGTTTAATCTTTTACAAAACTGGGTTTGCTTTCCACCCATCTAAAAATGCTGCTCTTTATTTTAATATTTAAAGCAGAAATCTAAATGATGTGACAAAATCATTTGGAGATATTTCCTTTATAGGTACTAGAGTATCTTACTGATTTCTAATATGAAAATGAAGTCATAAAACCTAGAAATTTCAGCATAGTTGTGGAAATAAACATTGGACTGAGAGTGAAAATGGCTAGTCTTCATCTCTGCTCATACACCACCTGACTCGATAACCTTTTGCAGATCTCCTAAAAGTCTTTCTTATATAATGAGGACGCTCTACTAGAAAATTGTTGAAGTCTAATTTAGCAATAAAGTTCTGAGTTTCTAAAATAATTCAGAGAGTACTCTAATACATGTCTGCAATTGTGGCCACATCTATGGGATGCTAAAATATCTGGATGGTTTCAATGAAAGTATTTAATTTGTTCATTATGATATTTGAAATAATTTATTTCATTTCTTAAACTCTGATCAAAATGACCCTGGCAACTAGAAATAAGCAAAATCTTTTTGCTTCAAATGCTTATTAATGACCACATTGAGACACTCATTCATCATTCAAGAAAGAATGTTTGCTCACACTGTGCCAGAAACTTGGAGGAAGAGGGATGTGACAAGTAGGGATACCAGATGTCTAGCTTGTAGAAGTGGATTAATGGCCGTATTTTAAGATCAGGAACACTGAAAGGGAGTAATGGCACCGGTTTTAACCTTTCATGCCCTTTGAGGGTATTTGGCCCATCACCCTCTAGTTGATGAGGGGGGAAATTTTCCTCTCCTTTCACAAATATGGGGAAATTAAATGATGTAATTCTGAACAATCAATAAATCAAGAGTAAATCAAAGAAGATACCTGTTTTGTGAATTTGGTCATATGAATATAGCTGCCATTATTAATAATTTCTGAGTGTAAGACTAGTTAAAGGACAAATGAGTTATCTTGAATTATAATAATTTGTTTTACAAAACAATATTAACTCTTGTGTTTAGAATTAGAATTAGAATAGAATTAGAATTAGAATAATAGATCTTTTGATCTATATTTTACTCATGTACACATAAGAAGTTATCAGTCATATAATTCATTTCTTGAAGTTCATACCTTTTATTGGCAGAGTAGAAACAGGTTAAAAGTGCACTGGCAGAAATTTTAAGTGCAAAGCAACAGTGATGTTATATAGAGAAAATTTATATTTCCTACTTCTATTGAGGAAGAAACATCTGCTTGTTCTAAGAATATTGTACAAAGAAAGTGACTTGGATCAGCATTATTCTGTGGTGCTACTATGTGTGCAGTGTGGAGCTAGCCACCAGAACACTTGGTCTATCCCAGCTCCTCAACAGTGTCTTGCATGTGGCTGGTGCTCAAATAAATCCCTGCTAGACTAATGACCATTTTTTTTCATGCCACATGGAATGCTCTAAAAGAGTTGAGTCCTGAAGTTTTTATATTTTTATAATTTTCTGGAGTTTTAGAGAGCAAAAGTCCTGAATAAACTGTGAAGCCACTGCCTGACAAATAATACAGCAGTCAGTTTCATTATCATATCCCATTTAGACACGGACTTATCTACATGATGATTAATAGTTTTCATGCAAGAAATAAGCTTGAAATATCTGTTGCCTCGGGTACTGAAAACATCCAGGGTCGGCAATGTTATTTATTGTTGTTCAAAATCAGAATGAAGTTCCTAAACAATGCCATTTTGGAAAAATTGGATCAATAGATTATAAACAGTTTTTTTAAAAATCTTGATTCAAATGGATTAACGTGTGTATATTCTGTAATAATCCTGACTTAATTCATAAAAGGATAGCTAGCAGGTTGTGTGGTAGATGAATAAAACAAAAGCAGGATTTAAAATGTCAGATTTGACATCATGAACTATAGTATCTAAGCATTCTTTTACTCACTTCCTTTGACTTACTACACCTGTCATGTTGGACTTCATGCAAATTTATTTTTAAATGCTTGAGTGTTATGGACCCTCTGATTAAATGATTAATCAGATGATGTATGCTGCCATCAGCTGAATCATTTAATGCTGATTTCACAAACAAGCACGGGTCACAGGCAACCTTTCAGATTTCTTTGAAGAAGCACACACAGGTCATAGGCACAATCTTAAAATAATTTTACAACAAGGTAGTAATAAAAGATGTCAAGACTGGAGAAATATTTTAATTTATAGTAAACTTTCCCCTTAAGTGTCTAATAATGATTAATATAATACATTGCCTCAAATAATTAGAAGTTTGGTTCTTGTCCTTGTGCTTGACTTCAGAAGATAACCAGATGACTGTTAGGTATATTTAGACCTAAATTAAAAGCTTTGAGGCACAGTGAATTGCCTGATTTGTATTTGTGTTTGGAGTGGCATATACTATTACTGGCACTATAATCTTAGATTAAAGCATACTGTGATTATTAAAGAAAAATTTTAGACTGATTTGTTTCTAAAGATATGTAACAGTGACATTTTGCAATGTGGTATGTAAAAGTTGTTATCTTTTCACTCATATGAGAGTCCACTAATGGTACATAAACTGTCCCCACTTAGAAACACAATTATTATGGCCTTTCTTTGTATCTGACAAAATTTCACTGGGTTCAAGATGGATGAATAACAAATTATAATGACCCTTAATGCTGTAAGGTTCTAGGTGGGAAAGTGGTCTGTAATTATGTATAAAATTATAAGGAAAACAGGCTTACTCTATGTTTTCATTAAAAATCATTAACTGAGTACTTAATATGTGCCAGACACTCAGCTGGGCACCATGAGGAATACAAAACTGAGGAACACATAAGAAATGGGCAGTTCAGGCCGGGAGACTGACATATTTACCCTTGGAAAAAAGGAGCAGCTGTAGTCTCTGAGAACAATATGGTTTGTAACAAGTATACATCCATCATAAAAAAAGGAGATTTATCTTAGAAATGAGAGAGGCTGATGCTATCAATAAATATAATACATTGAATTGTGTCTTTGTCAGTAGACTGAAATTACCTCACACACACACGCAGATAGTAGCCATGATATTTTAGCTATTTAGATATAGAGACAAATACTTCCACCCACATCTTAGAATCAGTGGTTAATAGTCTGTAAGCATTACAACCCCACAACATATACATGACTATACATACAATTTTAATATTCAAAGAACTGCTTGTGATTATAGTTTTGTTTGTCAAAGAAATGTATTATAGGATGAGTGGGATAGAACCGCATCACGGTACACCAACAAATAGGTTTAAATCGTTTTCGTGCACTTCCCTTGTTCCTTCATAAATGTTTAACATAGCTTAAAATTCTGTGAACTGCAATGTGAGAGCAATGACCACATTTTTATGAACCCATTTTTACTGTGCAAGTGCTAACGTCTATTGTTAGTATTCCTTCACTTGCAAAGATGGCGTGATAATTTTGCTGGTTTCATTAATGAGAAACTATTAAACATAGGATGACTTCAAACTTAGGTGTATTTTAAAATTATTTTTAATTGTATACATTTAAGTTGTACAGCATGATGTTTTGAGATACTTATCTTTATATATATACACACATACATATATATACACATACATATATAAAAGTGATTCCTACATTGAAGCAAATTAACATAACCATCATCATATGGTTACCTTTCTTTTTTTTACCAGCAGTATCTAAAATCTACTTTCTTGAAAAATTACCAGTATGCACTGCAATATTATTAACAATAATCTTCGTGTTGTACATTAGATCTTTAGACTTACTCATCTTACATGACTTAGGTTTGTTTTTACTTCTATTATCATCTGAGCCATATTTCCACTTTGTAATTTGATAATAAACTTGGAAAAATAGCATTTATATGTTTAGGTGAAAAGCATAAATAGGATAAGGTGTGTTTTTATATTATTCCGTATGTCTTGTCTCCAACTACAAAGATAAACAACCAGTTTGTTCCTAAAAAGTAAGAAATAATTTGACTTTTCTGCCCCTTCAAGCATAGGCTGTTAGTTTTTAAGTTTCAGGGAGACATTAATAATGCTATTTGCTTTATCAAGAGGAAATTGTCAAAAGAGGTCTTATGGTTCTCAAACTATTCAAAGTGTTTAAAAATTAGGACAAAATATGTTTACTTGATATTCAAGGCTACAGAAATAAGGTAAATGAGATGCCAATTGTGTTTTTCATGCAAATATATAATTATGCATACAAGAGTTAGATGATACATCTCATCAATTGGATTGTTCTTCTACAAGGAGAAAATGAACAATTTGTCAACTCATATATGAATTACTTTTTATAAGAAACTGTATTAAAACTTTTACCAACATTTGGATTTTTAAATTGCAATTTAAATATCCCCCTCTACCAGGTGATTCTGGAATCACTAAGCAATTACTTGTGAAAATTCCAAAGTAGCATTTAATTCTTATTAATGCCATAGTGAATACTAATGCAAAGAATACTGAGCCAGAAACTATGTTTGTTGAATAAATAGATTATTTATTGAACAAGTAAATGAAAAAATGGAAAGAAAGAATGAATATATATTTTATCTTCCTGCTTAGATGTGGGACTGTCCTACTTTTCTCTTGTGTTCACAACAACAATATGATGAATCTAATTGGAATTCAGTTCATAGGAATGAATTCAGTTACATTATGGATTGTGATGAATAATGTACACTTTTAATTTAATGAAATCAAATAGATTTTAACCATCTATGCTTACAATGGAGTGACATAAGTCTGACAATCCTTAATATCAAGTTGTCTCCAATTCACATGTGTACACACTTTTTTTCTATTTGGATATTGGGAATCCTCGAAATTGAAAAATCGAAAATTGCCCTTTCAGTGTATGTTACAGTATTCGTGCCACACAGATTTTCTGAGGTTGTACACACAGCTTTACCTTGAGGCTCCAATTTTTGCTCAGTGGATTGAGTATGTATTATTTGTTATTGCTAAGGGAAATCGGAAGAGGCATGTGCTTCCTACTTAGGTCACATAGCTTTGGGATTAATGTAATTGTCCTACAAAGCATAGATAGATAGAAATACTTCATCCTTAATTTCTAATATAGGACATGTCTAAAGTAGGCACCTTTAAAAGATAATCTCCACTATATACTAATGACTGCTTATAGTGGCAATTCATCTTTCACGGTAGTCCTACAAAGGTATACTAACATTTATGAGTTTGAAACAAAGGCAATTCACAAGTGTTCTACTAGAGATGGCCTATATCTGCTGTTTGATCCAGCATGATGGCCAGCTGGCCCTCCTGTGCATGCGGGCTCCTGGTTTAACTGCACCATTTTGTTTGGTCATATACAGGGAAAACATGGCTTGGTGTGGAGGGCATGGGCTCGAATTCAGGGAACAGAGAGTTGGTCTTGTCTCTCTCACTCTACTGGATGATATCATCTTCCCTCTCTGAGCATGAGTTTTCTTATCTGTGAAATAAAAATGTTGAATTAAATGAGTTCAAAATGTTTTCAGTCTGTGTATAATAGCTTGAATCTTAAGACAATGTATTCAATTATGCATTGCCAGACCCCTGGCAAATCATTTAACCTTTCTAAACCATAGCTACTCATCTGTAACTGGCCAGTCAACTGCCCAGGGTTGGAGTGTGAATGAAATAAAATAATGCAGACAAAAGATTTAAAAATAGCGTAGTGCATTATACAGTTATAATATTTTGCTAAGAACTTACATTTTCTCTAAGAAATGTGTTGATATATGATCATAGAAAATCTTTTCCATATTCTTTGATGATATTAAGTAAGTAAATTGTATAACACAAAGAGGGAAAAGCATCACTGAACATGTCATTTTATTTAGCTAAATAAAATGTAATCACCATTAGTTTTTCTCTGATTTCCCCAAAGTCATGTGGTTCCATTGAGTATGATGCACATGGTATAATTAGAATGGGTTCTCTGCTCAAATAATTTTGGGAAATGTTGAAATGAACAAAGTTTAAAAGTGTATCTGTTAAGCTGAAGCAAATCTCTGAGTCCTTAATATTGTATGTAAGAGGAATAGTTACCATCTTTCCTAATGCTCTTTGATGCCAACCCCATGGAGAATAGTTCTAGGTGTTTAGTAGAACACAGATTTAGGGTGCCACAGGTTAATTGGAACTGTCGCCTGCAATCTTTTATTCTTTTTCTTAATAATGGCTGATTTTAGGTCCTAGATGAAAGATTTTTAGAGAGATTATTGGGACTCAGCATCCTATATCAGAATCCATTCTTTTATAGTCATTTTCTATTACATTTCTTGGGACGACACCAAAGAAATGACCATCTTCATTCACATAAGGCTTTGTACCAAATGCTGACAAACATCCTTGGTGACCTGGAAGGGGACAGGTCTAAGTAGATTGCAGCTGTGAAACTGGCTGATGAATTATCTCAGCCCCTTTTACTCGCATCCAAAGGCAGGACAGTCCATTAAGGGGAAGGAGGGCAGAGAGTTTTTCCTTGAGCTAATTTCCTATGCCAGAACTTTTTAGAATGGAAGCATTTCCAGAGGAGAAACAACCCCAAGCACAGTTCAAAGCCCCCTCCTGTCAAGTTCATTTGAAAGTGGGATGGTTTATCTGCAAAGGAGGAAAGGATGAAGGATAGGGATGGGAATATCCTTACCCTTCGGAGAGTCTGGTTTTCATCCTGCACTTTTACTGCACAGCCATGAATGTCTTGGGGTGAATCTGCAATATGATATACCATATGGTCTAAACGTGCCTGGCTGATCCTCTCTGATAACTTCAGGGGTCTAAAAGGGATAACATGCTCTCCTGTCACTCACCAACTCTGTCCACCATATTTCACCCAGCCTGCCACTGCCTTCACTTCCATCCAAGGCCTAATCTGAGCCTGTGGGAAACTTAAGAACTCCTACCACAACTGCCTGAACTCTCGGGAACCAGGGTGTATGGGGGTGACGGGAAGTGGGCATACATTCTCCAACTTGGTATGTCAGCCCCCACGTCTGTATGAGTGTTTGTTCACACTCTGACTGCAGGCCTTGCTCCTCAAGGCCTGCATCCCACCAGGGAGTAAGACCCAAGTCCTTCCTGCTTTCAGACGACATGAAGTCTCACGAGGCCCCAGTTGCCTCCACAGAGGAAGGACCAGAGAAGACAAATTCTAATGTTCCAATAATACTTCCCTTCTTATGAACTTCCTTGAAAATCCCTTCTCCCTCTTTCTTTTTAGGCTTTGCTAATAAAGAGATAATGAAAGGGTCTGGCACTTGGAATTTAGAATAGATACATGGTTTTTAACCTGCAGATGTATTCAACAATAACCCTTGCGTCTTCTACTAAGACGTGGGCTAGGAAGGGACAAGCCAATTCCCAGGGTCACAGTGCCTCAGCTGATGTTTCATATTTTCAACAACTTTATGTTAGAGATGTCCATCAATCAGCAACAATATGGTCAGAGAATAAACTAAGAAAGGTCATTTTGAGGACATGTTGGAAGTCTATTAACAGCATTAAAATTATGCATGCTCTGACCAGTTTCGTGTCTAAGAAATTAAATGATCATAAGTTTAAATATGAAGACATTTATCACAGAATTGATTATAATACAAAGTTGAAAAAAGTGCTAGAAGTTTGACAATAGGGACCTCATTAAATGCATTGTGGTTGATCGATACAGTGGCTTGCTGAACAGCCATTAAAATGTTGTAGAATAGTTATTAATGGTGTGGAAGGATGCTATTGTTGCAGTATGTGAAAAGAACAAATTACAAAGCAGTTTGTACAGTATAACATTTTTGTTTTTAAAAACCTGTATGCGGTGTATGTATGTATAAAGACCTGGAGTAAATGCACCACATACTCAATTTTTCTCAGTGAAGCCCATTTTGCATTTTGGGCTGGGTAATTCTTTGCTGTGGAGAACTCTCATTCATTGTAGGATGTTTACAAGCCCTGGGCCTTACCTCTTTAATGCCAGTAGACTCCCCCAGCATGGCAACAAACACAAAATTGTCTCTTATATTGTCCTTAAGGAAATTTTGCAACTGAATAACTATTTCTGGGTCCTAGATTACAGTCTGGATTATTGTGTTCCTTTCTTATTTTTATTTTATCCAATTCCCTTTAATAAGCATGTACTGGATTCATAAAAAAGCATCATAAATGGTAATTAGAATATTCTGCACTGGTTAAAACTTATGTAACTAAGTATTCTGCTGCTTTAGCCACAATTGTAATTTATGCTACTTTTCCTTCTTAAGTTCCAAGTTCCCACATGCATTCATTCAACGGATTCGAAGGTCATTTTAGCTTGATAGACTCTTAAAAGTTAGAGTTATCATTTCTGCTATTTATTCTTTCAGTTACCCATTTGTCCACCCATCCATCTGATCCATTTTGTTGATGCATGCTGTGTATAAAATATGACACCGACCTGGCGCGGTGGCTCATGCCTGTAATCCCAGCACTTTGGGAGGCCAAGGCAGGTGGATCACCTGAGGTCAGGAGTTTGAGACCAGCCTGGCCAACATGGAAAAACACTGTCTCTACTAAAAATACAAAAATTAGCCAGGTGTGGTGGCAGATGCCTGTAATCCCAGCTACTCAGGACGCTGAACCAGGAGAATCACTTGATCCTAGAAGGCAAAGGTTGCAGTGAGCTGAGATCATGCCAATACACTCCAGCCTGGGTGACAGAGCAAGACTCCATCTCAAAAAAAAAAAAAAAAAAAATACTATGCCAAGCATCATCAAAAATATAGTGATATTTAAGACCTATTTGTTATGCTTTAGGCATTGACATCTAGCTGTCAATCATGAATATGTGCAAGAATCTATCTATTAATATTACGGACCGTGCTTGAAGACTTGTTCCCCAATCTTTTTCTCTTTCCATTAAGTTTGAAGTAAGGTTTTCTGAGTGAAGTATCATAGTACCTATAGTCTCATTATTTTTCAAAAAATTCTGGTTATAGTACACTTCTTTCCTTTATCCCCTTTGTTCCCAACTATCAAACCATTTTGGATATCCAGTATTGGTATCCAGCATTACTAAATAGCAAAACAGAGAATTATTAACAAAAAAATTTGTAGGAGTAATTGGTGTATGGTGTCTGGTATTATTAGACAGTAAATCAGAAAATTATTAACAAAAATTTTAGATGAATAATGGGTTGTATTGCCCAAGTGAATTGAATGATTTAGTTGCTCTTTCATTTTCAGCAAGTACAGCTGATCATTTGAGGCCTTACTCCTTGTTTGACTTTGCAAATTCTTACTATTATAAATCTTTTGGGCTCTGAGAAAGCTGTTGTCTTAATCTGTTTGTGCTGCTATAACACAATACATGAGACTGGGTAATTTACAAACAACAGAAATTTATTTCTCATAGCTCTGGAGGCTGGAAACTCTAAGATCAAGGCATTTGTCATCAGGTTCAGTGTCTGGCAAGGGCCAGTTCTCTACTCCCAAGATGGTGTCTTGTTACTGTATCCTCCAGAGGGTCAAATGCTGTGTTCTCACATGGTGGAGAGATAGAAAGGGCAATCTCACTCCCTTAAGGCCTTTTATAATGTTACCAATTCCACTAATCAGGGCTCTGCCCCATGACTTTACTACCCCTGCAAGGCCCCACCACTTAATACTGTCACGTTGGTGATGACGATTTATCACATGAATTTTGACCGTAGTAGTTATAATCCTTTCATTTTCATTTATCCTTAAAACTTTGCCTTTCTCTTTTTAATGTATTTTATCCACACACAGTATGCCAAAATCTCTAAGCTTACAAATAACTTTTTAATACTTTTGTTAACCTGTCTGACAATACACAGGAAAAAATAAAAGTGCAGTTTTTGATACGCTTTTTAACTGCCAGTTTACTTCTACTGTCATTAGAGAACCCCATTCACAGTGCATGGGTTTATTTTGGGTATGAACAAAGACCTTATATATAGTTTGGGTCATTTTTATTCATCAGTGCTTCCCTTATAATCTCTGAATATGATCTTATTAGTAAATACTACTATTATTAATACTAACTAGCATGGCTGATCATCCCAAATACCTAGGTTCACATTTTAAAATAAGTTATATTTTTGGACTTAACAGTTTATTGAAAGGTAACAAGGATTGAGTCATAGTTGTATGTTTTTGGAAGTAGAATGCAACTGTAAATAGAAATTAGTTGTTTAGATTCCCAGTGTATATAAAAAAATGAAGGCTTTAGGAGAAAATCTTCCCAAAGTACCCATTTTTTCATGTGATAAATATCCTGAAACAATTTGAGAAAAAAATGTGTATTTATTACATCTAGCAAATATTTTTGTTTATTCTTCATGGAGAGAACGAAATTTCTTCTCTTCTTTACACATTGCTTTTTCTTATTAGAAACTAATTGGTGCCTTTATAAAAATAAACTGCAAAGCACTAACATGTATATATAAGTTTGTATGTGGGGTGGAGGGTATGTTCAGGTTATGGGGTGTGTGTGTGTGTGTGTGTGTGTGTGTGTGTGTATGTAATGAAATATATGGTAGTGTTTTTTTAGAAATCTGCTTGGTCTTCTCAGAGTTCATTCATTTTATAAATGCATCTACATTGATCTCTATCTTTGGAATCTGTGATATGGTTTTTGGCAGTACTTCCTTTAATATAGTGTGTTGGAAATCTGGACATTTCTAGCCAGATTAGTTATACAAAATTAGCCAGTGGTTTTGCACTTTCTATAGAATCAAGGCCCAAGACCTACTCTTGTTACTCAGGGCCTTGTTTTATCTGGCCTCTCTTTCTTTTCAGCCATATATCTCTCAAATACTCAACAAAACTCTTCATTCTAAGTAGACAAGTATCTTCAAAATACTTCCCAATTATCTAATAAAATACACATTTTTTAACTGTCTTCCCACTAAGAAGGCTTTTATGTCTTCTCTCTGAATTTTATCCATGCAAAAAAGTCCAGCCCAAGCCTCCAGAACTCCAAAAAGTTATCCCTAACTGTCAAAACACAGTAATTTCACTATTTGGAATTTCACTTTGATCTTGTAGCATTTGCAGATATACCATACATATCCTTGATTCTTTTCCTTTCATACCTTTTATGTCTAACCCTTAAGCTAATAATTTTACCTAAACTGTAATTCAAAATATCTCCTCAGTCTTACCATGTTTCCCTTCTCTACTGTTACCACCCTAAGCCAGCCTTCATCATTTCTCACCTGGACTCCTTCCCTAGACTTTAAACTGATCTGCCTGCTTCCATTTAGACACTGAACCTAGTCCATTCTTGAGCAGTCAGAATAATGATTTTAAGAGAGAAACCAGATCACATCTCCCCTGCTCCCAACCATCCAGTGACCTCTTATCATATATAGAATGAAGTGCAAATCTTTACTGTGGTCTAAAGGCCCTACATTATCTGACCCTTAGTAACTTCTTATTTCCTATCCCTTTTCTCCTTGTATACCACCCTCCAACTACGCTCTAACTACACTGCCTTTTTCCCTGTTCTTCAGACATGCCAACCATATTTTCACTGCTCAATTAACACGTAGAAAATGAATTATTTGTTAAATGTAGACTGTTTCCTTCTGAAAGCAAAGATAAATGACATTGTCTTCAAAAACAACTAACTGCCCAGAATTACTGATTTTAATTTTAAAAACACAAACTGCAAGAATATGTTAAACAGTAAGGAAACAATTCACTACTTCAGAATTCCATATGATTTCACTGCATGTTAGTAATTTAGTATATTATAGAATATGAGGGTATTCCAATGAACTTAACTCTATGCTGTACACTTACCATGATAGCTCATTTTCTCATATGTTTATAAAAACTCTATTTATTGTACATGGATACATGGGAAATAAATTAATTTTCTCTTTAAGAACAAAGCAACCATTTCACTCATGAGATAAATCTTGAAGATTTAAAAACTACTTTTTAAAAATTATACATTATTCATATAATGTTAAGTATTTTCTTAGTAAAACACATAATTTAGAATGACAATTGGACAGATGGGCAGAACCACATGCGTCCACCCTTAGGCAGTTGGTGAGCATAAGATGCCAGAAAGAAGATTAGGAATATCAAGGCAGGAAGCTTCCGATCGCTCTTGAAAACATTGACCCTTTGCTCCTCACTCTCCACGACGCATTTCCTTTGAAAAGTAATGCCTTCCAAAACAAAGCTCTGTGTTTTATATCCAAATTTACTCAATACTTTCTCATGGTTATTGATATATAAAAAATAAAGTGAAATGCTTAGGCAGACCAAAAGGAGAATTTCCCCCTCCCTCTGCCTTTTATGCCAAGATGACAGCTATGAAATGTACAGTACGTTTCCTCTGCATGGAATGTAGCAGTGTTCCATTGCAGGAAGATGAGAGGGAGAGAAAGGTTGCACGCTGAGGAGTACAGTGTCATTTGTCACTGCCTAGACTCATCAGCTGTGTGGAGCTCTGAGAGGCACCAGGCTTCTTTATTTATTTCTTCAGAACACTTCAGCAGAAAAGATTTCATTAGGAGCAGAGAAAAATGTGAAAAGCAAATTACTTTTCATGATGCGGAGTAGTCATAAGAGGGTGGGCTTCGTAACTTCTTTTATCCATAGTCTACACTGATTTAACTAGAAAATTGTAATTTCAGGTGGTATTTTGGGTGTGGCAGATCTTTATAGTAAATGAAGAATCTAGTCAAATCTACTGAAAAATTCTGCCTACTTTAATGTTTGATCTGGTTGAAACCATTTTAGCTTTTAACAATCCTTCCTCTGCACCAGGGAATCAATTGATATCTTACAGCAAAATTATGTGGAAGGGCCATTAGCTTCACTTCCAGTGCAAATTTTGCATGTGTTTACTCTTCCCTAATCCAAAATATATCAGATCTAGATGCCAGTGAAATTGTTTGAGCTAGATGACTTGAGGGTCATAGCATTTTTCATTTCCTGTTCTCAGACCTCTTATAATTGATAGAATAAAATCAGAAGAGCCCTAGAGCTGTCCCATCCATTCTGCCTCACAAAGGTAGAAGTAATGGCAACCACTATCATAGGGATCATGCTCACCTTTCTCTTACCAGAAAAATTTGGATATTAGCTTGAAATTAATACCTTCCTTAAAACGTTGGAATTTGGTTATATGCCAAATTTTGCTCAATTTATTCATTGTATTTTGTATGGAATTATTTTTGCCCTGTATTTTCACTTAAGTGTTCTCTATCCAAGATTTTAACTGAACCCAAATCAGTCAGACACACAGACATGGCTTTTACTGCCATCAAGGTTAATTCTTCTTTTAAAGTTAATTTTTAAAATTTGGTAAAATATGACTTTGAAAATTTGCATTCATCTAGTGTTTTTTATGTACTTCCCCCTTTTCTTTGATTATATGTCTATATTTTTCCTGTACATATTGATTTTTAACCTGCTTTTTATGTTAGCTTTTATGAGCTTCTCTCTGAATTTGGAATATGTCTTTCTTAATATCTTCTAAATGTTTCTTTCTGGATTATTAAAAGATTTATTAGGCTTTTAATAATATATTTGTTACCTTAGGGAATTCGTTTGAAAATATTTTAAATGGAATCACCGGTTAACACAGCATTGGAATTTTTCTTATTAGAGATACATTGTTTTCTAGGCATTTTATTGGGAGAGAAGTTAGTATGATATTGTTATAGTGTATCTGGCTGATATTAACTATTCTAAGATGCATTGTTTCTGAGAACACCATTGTCTGATTTCATTCAGGGAAATTTCACACAAGCAGGTAGAGTCAATCTTTTTTTCAAGACCTGTTAATGGATATATATAAAAACTTACCATTGTTTACATGCCATTTCAGATCCTTTATGTGATCTAAACTAGAAGTGCATTTTTACAGCGTTTGTTTTTCTAAAAGTATTTATTTATTTATTATAGAGACAGTGGTTCTCTATGTTGCCCAGGCTGGCCTCGAACTCCTGGGTCAAGCAATTTTCCTGCCTCGGCCTCCCACAGTGCTGGGATTACAGGTGTGAGCCATTGCGCCAGGCCCTTGTTTTTATTTTTTTTAAACATTGTATTTTGTAAGGGGTTTGAAGGTAATCCTAGATAGCAACCAGTAATGATTCGAGCAGCAGAACAATCTAAAAAGTAATTTTATAGGAAAATGCAGGACATAAATCAGCCCACAAAAATTATATTAGGTTCTATTTACATCACTACCTTCTTTTGCATGTAGTATTTCACTAACATTTAATGAATTTCTGTACAGTGCCATATACTATTATAAATTCTAGGACAGAAGAATGAGTGAGAAATATTCTTAGGCCTTAGGAGGAAGGAACACAGCATCTCTGTGTAATACTTATTTCAACTCTTCTTTTATGCCTCATTCCCATATTAAATCTCAGAAAAGCTAAAGTAATAGCTATCCTAGATCTATTTTAGACTCTAGACACTTAGTTCAATGTCTTGTTCTCCTTATCAGACTGGAATCATTCCAAACCTCTTAACTTCTGGGCAACCATGATAATGTGATAGAAAGGACACGAAATCTGTCACAAATTTATCTTGATACTCTATCCAGTCTTACTTGGTACTGAAGGTCACAAGTAGAATAAGGTTATTTTTTGTTGGTTTGTTTGTTTGTTTGACAGAAGAAAAAAGAACACTGTGAGCACAGAGTGAATGTCTAACATTGATTCTTGAGTAATAGGAATTCTCTATGCAAGAGGATCTCTATGCAAAGATATCCCATATTTTAGCACTAGCAATAAGCTTTGGGGTAATATATTGTATGTGATATGACTTGATTTCTAGAAATTTGATTTCTAGAAATGGCCCCTATAGTTAAGGATATATAATGTGGCCATCTCCAGTTTTCTATGAGGAATAGGAAAATACTATCAAATTAGCTATGTCACCATGACATGATAGTGATAGAAAACACTAACATATTAGCTATGTCACCATGAACAACTTGCTTCGTTCTTCAGTTACATCATCTGTATAAAATAAGGATAAGAAAATTTACATCTGCAAGGTGTGATGGAGATTACATGGGATAAATGTGGTCCCAGAGCCTGGCACAAAAGAGCTTAATACTTATAGTCCCCCTTGTTTCTCCGTATACCCTAAGGGAAGTTTGCTGCTCTCAAATGGTACCGTGGTTAGTTGAATAGCTTCCCTGCCAAATTGTAAACTCCAACACTAAAGTGACCTTACATTTTATATGGTGCTACGATTTTCAAATTGTTTGTGTAATTTCAAATACACAGTAAAGTGCTTTTTATTAGTATCATTATTGTTATTGTCAATATTATTATTACAACAGCTTCACAGTAAGATGGGCAGAAAAAAATTTAATTTCCCTTTTACAAATGCATTTTTGAGGCTCACAGAAGTCAAATAAACCAAAGTCACAGGGCTACTGAGGGACCCAGAAGAAAAAAATTGTAATTTACTGATTCTAAGCTCAGTGGTTGCCTTAAGCATCATAAAGACTATTACACAACCCAGGTGTATAACGTGATTCTCGTCTATATATTCATACATATCAGAAAAAGTGTCCTACTCAAAATTGCTAGCAATCAACAGATACTGATAGTCATTAGTACTTAAATCTTTATCAAATGAAATATTAATACCCATGAAAGAATGGGCAGTGAAAGATTTATGTATGTCACAAGTCAACTTTTTTCAATCACTTATTATTAGTTTAACTGTAAAAAATTATTTACATTTAGCATAAAACTTTTGTATATTCTTAACATATTTCCTTCAGTAGAAAAGCAAACCTCCAGTTCTCTGTTCTTTGCTTGGATACTTGCCAGTTAGTAACTCAGCTATCAAACAATAAAGTTCACAAAACACTTATTAGAATGGCTAAAATCCAAAACACCAAAAGCACAGCATGCTGGTGAGATGTGGAGCAACAAGAACTTTCATTCATTCACTGATGCTATCAATACAAAATGGTACAATAACTTTGGAAGACAGTTTGACAGTTTCTTACAAAGCTAAACCTAGACTTAACATATATATTAGTCCATTTTCACAGTGCTATAAAGAAGTTCCCGATACTGGGTAATTTATAAAGGAAAGCGGTTTATTTAATTGACTCACAGCTCAGCATGGCTGGGGAGGCCTCAGAAAACTTATTATCATGGTGGAAGAAGAAGGGGAAGCAAGGCACCTACTTTACAAGGTGACAGGAAGGAGAATGAGTGCAGGAGGAACTACCAAACACTTATAAAACCATCAGCTCTCGTGAGAACTCACTCACTATCACAAGAACATCATGGGGGAAATAGCCCTTGTGACCCAGTTACCTCCACCTGGTCTCTCCCTTGACATGTGGGGATTATGGGGATAATAATTCAAGATGAGATTTGGGTGGAGACACGAAACCTAACCATATCACCATATGATCCAAAATCATGCTACATGATATTCACCCAAATGAAATGTAAACTTTGCCCACTCCAAAACCTGCACGTGTATGTTTAAAGCAGCTTTATTCATAATTGCCAAAACTTGGAAGCAACCAAGATGTTCCTCAATAGATGAATAAGTAAACAAACTGGCACATATACTCATGGAATATATTTCAGTGATAAAAAGAAATGAGCTGTCAAGGCACAAAAACACATGGAGAAAACTTAGGTACATAAGCCAGTTTGAAAGGTTGCATACTGTATGATTCCAACTATATGACATTCTGAAAGAGACAAAATTGTGGAGACAGTAAAAAGATCAGTGGTTGCCAGGGGCTCTG
This sequence comes from Piliocolobus tephrosceles, assembly GCF_002776525.5. Lineage (NCBI taxonomy): Eukaryota > Metazoa > Chordata > Mammalia > Primates > Cercopithecidae > Piliocolobus > Piliocolobus tephrosceles. The sequence continues at coordinate 69,648,295 of NC_045436.1, read as the reverse complement.
AGAAAGGGCAGAGAGATGAATGGATGAAGCACATGGCATGTTTAGGGCAGTGAAACTATTCTCTGTGATACTGTCATAGTGGATACATGACATTATACTTTTGTTAAAACTCAGAATTATACCATACAGAGTGAATTCTAATATAAACTATGGACTTTAGTTATAATAAGGTATCAATGTTACTTCATCAATTTTAATAATGTACCACACTAATGCAAAATCATAATAATAGGGGAATTGGGGAAGGGGTAAATGGAGTATATGGGAATGCACTGTACTCTCCATACAATTATTCCATAAACCTAAAACTTCTTTCAAAAATACAAGCTATTGGCCAGGTGTGATGGCTTACACCTGTAACCCCAGCACTATGGGAAGTCAAGGCCCTCAGATCACTTGAGGCCAGGAGTTCGAGACCAGCCTGCCCAACATGGTGAAATCTTGTCTCTACTGAAAATACAAAAAAAAAAAAAGAAAAAGAAAAGAAAGGAAAAAGAAAGAAAGAAAGAAAGAGAGAGAGAAAGAGAGAGAAAGAGAGAAAGAGAAAGAAAGAAAGAAAGAGAGAGAGAGAAGGAAGGAAGGAAGGAAGGAAGGAAGGAAGGAAGGAAGGAAGGAAGGAA
>NC_045436.1:69592169-69647665 GCF_002776525.5 Piliocolobus tephrosceles | reverse complement strand
GAAGGAAGGAAGGAAGGAAGGAAGGAAGGAAGGAAGGAAGGAAGGAAAGAAAGAAAGGCTGAACATTGTTGCTCATGCTTGTAATGACAGCTACTCAGGAGGCTGAGGCAAGAGAATTGCCTGAACTCAGAAGGTGGAGTTTGCAGGGTGAGATCACGCACTCCAGCCTGGGTGACAGAGCAAGGCTCTGTCTCAAAAAAAAAAAAAGCTCTTAAAAATATGTGAAGCTCAGTCTAGATACAGTACCAGAATAGTAGGAACTTTACTTCACCTGTCCTACAAATTATGGTTCTGTGCCACTTGGGTAAAACTCAGTATCCAAATATGTGAATTTAAGATTTATGGGGAAGTTATTTGTATTTCAAAGTAATCTTTAATGAATGCACTCCTTCTAAAGTAACCATTAATAAAGCAGTTAATGTTTCATTTAAGTATAGATTAATGTACATAAGCTATGCCAGGAATACAATTAGAAACTGGGAAGGGGGTGTTATTCTAATAACTTCCACACAGCATTGTGAGGCATTTTCTGCTTTCTTCAAATTTCATTTAATTACATTTTAAACAAATATTTTTTGTGAGCCTATTATATAGTCCTTCACTAGCACTGAGGAGACGTGCTTTGTGACCTTGGGGATTTCACATTCAAATTTCACTTTCACCTACACTCTTCCTTGCTTTTACATCCTGTTTAGATTGCAAATTCTTCCTCAGATTAAGACATTTTACTCACCTTTGTAACATCCACGGTATCTAGCACAATCAATGCCTTCAAAAACAATTGGCCTCAAGAATTGATTGACTCAGTGAGTGACTGCAGGACTAAGTTAATAAGTACACATCTACTTCTACTTCACTGCTTACTTATAAGGTATAGCAATGAAATACTGAGACAGTTTTACATTACTTACGGACTCAATCTCATTTCTTTACAATCTCTATTCTTCTTTCTTGAGTATAATGTTATTTTACAATTCCACCGACTTGTCACTATTATAAATTCACACCTCCATTTCACCTGAGAATAATAAAGGCAAGGAAGTGTTTTAAAAGGTCTTTGTTTTTTATAGCTAGCATTCATTGAGCAAATCGAAGTATGAAAATAATATAGGTGTCAGTGATTATTATAAGGTTGTATGCACAAAACATTCTAATGATTGGGGCTAATACAGAGAAAACATCTCAATATTTGGAATTTTGCTTTTCTGTAAATATTTTGATATGTACTTACCTTGTATCAGTTATAACTCCTGCCAAAAACAAACAGTGCACACGAATTAGGCAGTTGGAGGAGACTTTACAAAGGGACTAATTATGAAGGTTTAGACTGGGTTAGGGAAAACACAAGGAATAGTGCAGTACTTTAGGATGATAACAATGAGCACCATTACAACCACTAGGCCAAATGAACTAAATGAACAGGGAGATTCCCATTTATCAGTAAAAGAGGGAGAAAGGAAGGAGAGATGAGCAAGCAAGTCCTATGTGAAGACGGCTGCCTGACCTGAGCTGAGTGATACCGCCTGCCTGCACTGGCCTGGGAGGGAGTGAATAGCCAATATCTGGAAAATGGATCACCTGACCTTACTTTCCTGCCTCCCTGTTTCCTCTTTGTGGTGTCCCACTGGCCAAACTCACAGCATAGACAAAAGGCAAAGGAGTGCATCCATGGAGCAGTGGTTCTAATCCAGGGACAATTTTGCTCCCGGGGAACATTAGTGGTTATCACAACTCTGGGGAGGAGGGGAGAGGAGGGAAGTGCTGTTATGATTCACTGAGGGATTTTTCTAAACATCTGCAAGGTACTGGACATCCTTCCACAACAAAGTATCCAGTTTAAAAATGTCATTAGTGCCCAGATTGAAAAACCCTGATGTACTCAATACAATTCAACTTCCCCAGGCACAGTGTAGGAGTGGGATGGAGTTTCTGAAGGGGAAGAAGGAAGAAACCAGCATGCCCCACAAAAATAATCAATGAAAATACCAGAGAGGAAAAGAAAGTACTTAATACAAAAGTCTCAGGAATATATCTGGTAGTGTTTTATGGAATTTATTAAAATTCAGACTGGAGTGAGTAATATTTAGCAAGCCAGGCTTGTCTTTAGAGAAATCCTTGTGGGGTTTATACAAGGATTTATTAGTAAAGGGCACACACAATACTCATATTACAGTCAGTCTGGTTATGTAAAACACGGGCAAGAATGTAATAAGACAACGTGATGTATTCACAAAGGATTTTAGGACTACACAGACAATCCTCTAATGCTTTCATGTATGTACTGTGAAAGGCTATAGTTTGCATAGTGATATAGCCACGTAAGATAGTAAACTTGACATTTATGCAGCTATACATGTTTGCACACACCAGGATGCATGCCCTTTCTACCTGGTTGACTTCTGATTCTTTTACTAATCTCTAATTTATTCCCCAGAGCACTCTCCATAAAAACTGTTTCTCACAACTTAAATCTTTAATCTATTGTGTGGATTTCTGACTCATTCTCCAAGCTTTTCCTCTTCCTTCAGCAATGCCTTATAGTCATGACTATTTATCCCTTTGCCTACATTTCTAGCCAGATCTCTTGCCTGATACACAAGCTCATATTTCTCTTTGCATGCTACACATTTTTACTTGGATATCACACTATTACTTTGATTTCAACAGGTCTCAGTTTAACTTAATTGTTCCTTCAAGCAAGGAGTCCCTTCATATCAGTTATCACCACTGGCACCAGAATTTTTCTTATGACTTCCCATGACCTATAATATAAACCATATAAACCACTGATGCCTCATAGTTCCCTCCCTCTCATATTTAGCCATAAGATGATTTTAGGAACCTTGTCTTTTCCAATCTCTCTCTCATTCTCTCCCACATCTCTTCCATTAAGAAGATTTGGATAGGACACGCATCAGCTCATGCCTAGATTAGTACAATAGACTCTGAGTCTGTACAGCAGTAGTTTAGCTTTCTCTCCCAGTTAACTTTAACTGCCACATATATTACTTCACACATCATTTTTCATCCAAACATATTTAACTGACTCTTCATTCATAAGAAGCTGGAATTTGTCTTTTGATATTTTAAAGTTTTTGTATTTTTCTCCATCCTCGTTCTAATATTATATCTTGTGTCGTTTGTTCATTCATAAACTTGAGACTTAGCTAACCATTGAGCATCCAGGAAATTCAGTATCTATCATATGAATTCTCTAATGCTGGTTGATCCATTGTCATCAGAACATAGCAGGCTTTTCCTGCCTTTATGTATGTTTGTCATATAGTTCATGCCTAAAATTCTTTGTTAAATCTTAAATTTCTAAGATACACACTTTTGCCGAAGATCACAGTAATTTCTGCCATAATCTCTGCTGGAATCTGTTCACTATGTTGCTCCTGCTAAAGTTCTTACAGATGACCTTTTTTCTTTTTGGTTTCCCTGGTATCTAGTACAATTTCTTATATAGATACTCAGTAAATGTTTCCTGTTGATCTCTACACCTGCTCTGTACAATACAATAGCGACTAGACACATGTTGCTATCAAGCATTTCAAAAGTAGCTAGCCTGAGTTGAGACATAGGGGTAAAATACACAACAGATTTCAAAGACCTATTATGAAAAAAACTCATAAAATTTCTCAGTAAGTTTTGTATAGATTACATGTAGAAACTATAACATTTTGAATAAGTTGTATTAAATAAAATATAAAATTCACCCGGTTTTTTCAAATTTGTTAAACGTACTGGCTAGAAAATTTAAAATTACATATTTGGCTCACAGAATAATTACAATGGACAGTATTGCTTTAGGTCAAGTTTGTCTAACCCGTGGCCCATGGGCCACAAGTGGCCTAGGATGATTTTGAATGAGATCCAACACAAATGTGTGAAGTTTCTTAAAACATTATGCATTTTTTTGTCTGTTTGTTTTGTTTTCGTTTTTTGCTCATCAGCTATCGTGAGTGTCAGTGTATTTCATGTGTGGCTCAAGACATTTAATTCTTCTTCAAATGTGGCCCAGGGAAGCCAAAAGACTGGATAACCCTGCTCTATATAGAAAAGCATATGAGTAGTTAATGTGTACTATAAGCAATGTGATCTGATAGAATATTTAATGTTGTTTGATGGTGCATTATTCAAGTCGATTATTATGTCTACCTATGTAGTTTAACAGTGGTATGGGAGAGGGCAGCCTGATTACAGGTTTTATCTTTTAATTAACTTGCTAGGTCACCTGAGAAGGACCCAAATTATCTGAATGCTTAACTCAGCTAATTTGTATTCACTTGAAGAATTGCAAGGATGTTTATATGCCATCAACTTGCTTTAAAATTTTTTCTTAAAATGAGTATGTAGTATTCAAATTTATCCTTGTTTTCTATGATTATCTTTTCATAGCACTGTGGTTTCCAGGAACCCTTTTTTTGGGATGCATACTACATGTAACTATTGCACAGTTTGCATGTAGTAGGGTTCATTATTCTACTTTTCCAAACACCTGGCATGTTTGCTTGAGGTTGGTACACCTTGTATACCAGATTCTGCTGTTTTTAACCTAAATATTGAGTATTTTGATTAAACATTATGGAAACTTTAAATAGGTCCAGAAAAATAGCTTTTCTTCCCATGAAGAACAATACAGTATAGGAGTTAAGAACATAGATTTAAAGTCAGAAAACCTGTGCTGCCTACTTATGCAAAGTTACTTACATGCTGTACTTCTGTTTCTTCATCTGTAAATTCTACCTCTAGGTATTTTGCCTAAGATTAGTGAAAGCATATGTCCATACAATGACTTGCACGGAATTATTCATGATAGCTTTACTGTTAATAGCTCCAACTGCCAACAACACAATAATCGATCAGTAATAGTGCTGTATTCATACAGCAGAATACTACTTAGCATCAAAAATGGAATGGACTACCGATAACCTCAACAACATGGATGAATCTCAAAACTATCATGCTGAATGATGCCAGGCACAAATAAGTACATACTGTAATTCTAGAAAAAAACAAATGTCATCCACAGTGACAACAAGATCCATGCTTGCTGGAGGCAGAGGCATCAGTTCAGTCATTTAGGAAGCTGATTCCAAGACGGTGTTAAAATTACAACCATCCACAAGAGATTTATTGCAGGTAATACCTGTGAAAGGTAGAAAGAGAACAGGAACAAAACCAGGCAAGGAAAAAAGATGATGTACTTGTGATATCACTTCAAAGGGAAGCAGAAGGAAGGAGAATTGGATAGGAATAGCCTCAGATTACAGTGCAGCTACAAGGAAGTCTTGGTTTCCAACAAAAGTTACTTGTTGAGGTGTCATGCATTGGACAGACATGTCTGGGCTGTAGTTTCCTTGCTAGTCCCAGTCATTGGCTGGAGGCCAGTCTGGGTTCCTGTGCTGTGGTGGATCCCATTGCTGATGCAGCAGGAGGCCAACAGCACTCCTGGCAGCTAATTGGAGAGTAAAGATCCAAGAGGTGTACCTTCATGGCTACCCCATGGGGTTGGAGTGGAGGTGGAGGTGGAGGAGAAGGAGAAGAGATTAATTAGAAAAAGGCACAAGGGAAAATAATGAAGATACAGGATTTCTCAATTGTGGTGGTAGTTATATGAGTTTATTAATGCATCAAAACTCAAGAAACATACATTTAAAATGAGTGCATATGATTGTAAGCGAATTATACCTCAATATAGCTGATTTTTTAAGACTCATAGACTTTTCTTTATATTTAATACATGAGCATAACACTAAGACACTCCTCCACTCCAAAACTTAATTGCTTTGTGATGAGCAGAGCAGAAGCTACCTTGGGACATATAGGCAGAAAAGATGAAGTCTTATGACATTTAGCAAGAGAAAAGAAAATGGACCTTGTCCTAAGTTACCAAACTGCGGCAATGTTACCTACAAAGGCTATTCATAACATACATTTTGAAGGGGTTACGATATTTGCCTACTATAAAGTTTTGGATCTGTAAAGGGGTTAAACTATTTGTCCAGGGGAATAAATATCAATGAAACATTAAGAGGTCCAGGAAAGTAAAATATGAAGGATCTTTCAGGTAGAGGAGATATTTAACTTTCAGAACATGTGGAATGAAGTTGTGTTGATTATGATCTGATCTTCCTCCCCCTAAATTTGAGCCTCTTCCTGTAACCTATTGCCTCCATCATCTTCAACTCTTCCCTTTCCCTCTCCCTCCTCCCTCACTTCTAGTCAAGCACAAAGTCCTGCAATTTCACTTTCTGTATACCTTATTTCTGGAATTCATCTCTAGACTTCAAAATATCTTTTTATTCTTTCTTTTCTTTTTCTTTTTTTTTTTTTTTTGAGATAGAGTCTCACTCTGTTGCCCAGGCTGGAGTGACGTGGTGCAGTCTCAGCTCACAGCAACCTCTGCCACCCAGGTTCAAGCGATTCTCCTCGTTCAGCCTCCTGAGTAGCTGGGATTACAGGCGTCTGCCACTGCCTGCCTAATTTTTGTATTTTCAGTAGAGACGGAGTTTCACCATGTTGGCCAGGCTGATCTCCAACTCCTGACCTCAGGTGACCCACCCACCTCGGCCTCCCAAAGTTGTAATCCCAAAGATTACAAGCGTTAGCCACCACGCCCAGCCCAAAATATCTTAAGTAGTAATTGCACCAATTAATCTCTGCTTTTCTCTCCCAGCAGCCTTCCAAATGCATGTCTCACAACTGACAGAGTTGTTCCCACCTTCAGATTCAGGACACTGTCCTAGCTACTGACCTGGCTCTATGCTCCAGCTCAGGCTTTCTCTCTCACATCACCTCTTGCCTCTGCTGCCCCCATATTTTCCCCTCTGGTTGGTTGGTGCTCCTTTGGAACCCTCTGCGTGCCTTTTCATGAATATGTGACTTATTATCCCTAGAAACTTTGTTTAATTATTTATTTCCAAAATTTGACAGGGAACTTTCTGAAGGCAGGTATTGTGTCTTTCTCATTTAAAAACAAATTCTCGCCTGGCATGGTGGCTTATGCCTGTAATCCCAGCACTTTGGGAGGCTAAGGTGGTCAGATAGCTTGAGCCCAGGAGTTCATGACCAGCCTGGGCAACACAGTTAGACCCTATCACTACCAAAAAGTAAATAACTACAAAAATTAGCCTGGCATAGTGGCACACCCCTGTAGTCTGAGCTACTCTGGTAGCTGAGGTGGGAGGATCACTTGAGCCTGGATGGTTGAGGCTGCAGTGAGCTGTGATTGTACCACTGCACTCCAGCCTGGGCAGTAGAGTAAGATCCTATCTCAAAAAAAAAAAAAAAAAATAGTGAATCCTCAGTGTTTAAAAAGTCTGCAAACTTATTAAACATAGAAGACCTCCAAATGAAATGAATCAATTATTATTTAGCGGGTTGCTTCTCTTTTGTTTTAATAAAGTTTTAACAGAGTAAAAGTTGTGATCTTTTTATTATGTAAAATAAATAATGCTGGATTTGACATGTATTTTAGGAAAACTAAAGATGCTACTTCCTAAAAATTTTCTTTCTATAATCTTCCTAAATATTTTTCCATAAAGCACAAAATAATAGAAAAAAATTAAGAGATTGAGTATCCTTTCAGGAAGTGATGTGACAAATAGGGTTCGAGAACTATTTGAATTCTCACCACTTTTCATAAGGGTAGATCTCAAGTTAAATTTTTCTATTCAAATGTAAATGACTTTCACTGGAATACCACTACAGAAAAGCTTCTGTGTTTGGATGGGAATATGAATTTTCTTTTCTTGGAATATTAATTGAAGGAGAGATCTTAATTTTTTAAGTCTATATCTCCATATATATTTGAACCTATTTTATATGTCAGTCCTTCTCTTTAGTAACCTTCATCCACAGTGAACAAGGTTTACCCTTACCTTTAAGCAGTAGCGGCTACTACTGTGAAGTGAACTGCTGCTTTTTTTTTTATCTGCATCTAGACATCAAGTAGTTCAGAGTCCTTTCTAACACCCTAACAATAGAAGTAAGAATATTTTGACCATTGCATGACTTGATGATACTTCTAGTAATGATACTGTATTATTAAGAAAAAAAAAAAAAAAAAAAAAAAAAACCTTTGTGCTGTGATAATTAAAGCAGTTCCTTGGGAACATGTATTAGGTACTTTTTAGCAGTTAAGTCCACTCTCTATAGGTTAAGGAATATTTAAATAAAATAATGTGGCAAATGAGTTCAAGATGATAAGTGCAATGAGAACTAAAACAGCTTTAATTTTATGTGGGAAATAAATAGAGGAAAAGTACATTATAGGGCTCCTGGACTTATTTCTTTCTTCTCAAGTGTTTCCCCTAGCCAATATTATTACTATTTTTTCTCTTAAGTGAAAAATATACAAAGTATGAATCTACACAGGATAATAATATTGAAGTTAAGGATGATTTCTCCTCCTTCACTCTCCAAAATACCATTTCCTTGGCTTCACAGAAATTTCTCTTACTCCACTTCCACAATGTCAACTGAGGTCTTCAGTGGTTTCTCTCCCTATAACATATTCCTGTTACATGAATTCTAAACTGTGTCATGCTAGTCACACACTGTAACCTTTAGATAAGCGCCTGTCCAGAAGTTCTCAGAGCCTTGCAAATATGTATTAAATCAGTGGGTCATCTTCAGTATCTCAGTGGGCCCTTGGATACGTTTTGCAGACTACTGTGAGTATGTCGGGATGTCCAATATGGAGGGAAGTGTGCATGGCTTTCATTGGTTCTTATAGGTTTAAAGAACACCTAGAGCAGTAAGCACTTCTAGTGTAGGGAAAGCTCGAGCTTCTCCCGTCTCCACTGCCGGCACCACGACCACCCTACACCCCATTTTGAGTTCTCATAGTGAATCCTTGAGAAAGAACACACAAAACAACCATCATAATAGTGGGCACAGCTGCAGGTGGTAGAATAACATTCCCCAAGGTTCTTTTCCTACATGTGATTAATATTAATTCAGCAAACATTTCTTAAGCTGCTACTTTTAAACAGGCACCATTCTAGGTACTAAAGACACTGAGGCAAAGGATACGAGATTCTGCTTTTGTGAAACAATTAATAAATAAGTTAAAAGAAAAGAAACAGAAAAGGCAATTTGGATAATGGCAGGTGCTATAAAGAAAACAAAATACCATTTTAATAAATAATAATAATACAATGTTTTCATACTATGTGCTAGACACTATGCTAGTAGATATTTATAAACATAACCACAATTAATCCTCAAAATGGCATGTTGATATCAATACCCCAAGTTTACATATGAGACTCAAGATATCTAAGTATGTTACCCTGGGTAACAGTGAATATGCATGATAAAACTTTTTGCTCATTCATTTATTAACCTGTGTTGATTGAGTACCTATTTTGTGGCAGGCATCATTTTAAGGCAACTGGATATAGTTATGAACAAACAAATAAAAATCCCTGCCCTCAAATAATTAATATTCTCACAGAGGTTAGGCAAAATATAGTCAGAAAATAAGTATAAAGTATCGGATGCCAGATTATGATAAAAGCTATGAATGACATCAAGAAGTTGGAAAAGGGGAGGAGACAGCTTCTCTCCTAGAGTCTCCAGAACAGAACATAGTCCTGCCAACACCTTAACTTTAGGCTAGTGAGACCCCTACTGGACTTCAGACTTACAATCCCATAATGTAATACATTTGTGGTAATTCATTAGAGAAACAATAGAAAACTAATATTATATTAAAACAAATTATACAATAGAACAAGAAAATGTAAATGTGACAAATAATGCCTACAAAACTGTTGTAAAAATGCTAAGCAAATAATGTGTTTAAAGCACTTAGGCCAATGTTCAACATGAAGTAATTCATGCTGTAATACCATCATCATTATTACCAACATTGAGGGGCTCAAACAAATGATGTACATGTAGGCAGATATAAGAAAATTTCCTTGCTGAAGAGCAGGTATTAATAGAGTATATAACAATAGATAACAAATTCCAAATAAAGGCAAATGAAATGTTTTATTGGATTAAATTTAATTTTAAAAACCATAAGAGGCCGGGTGTGGTGGCTCATGCCTGTAATCCCAGCACTTTGGGAGGCTGAGGTGGGTGGATCACGAGGTCAGGAGATAGAGACCATCCTGGCCAACATGGTGAAACGCTGTCTCTGCTAAAAATACAAGAAGTAGCTGAGCCTGGTGGCACGTGCCTGTAATCTCGGTCATTTTTGAGACTGAGGCAAGAGAATCGCTTGAACCAAGGAGTTGGAGGTTGCAGTGAGCCAATATTGTGCCACTGCACTCCAGCCTGGCAACAGAACGTGATCCCATACAACAACAACAAAACTGTAAGAGATCCATGGTAGGCTTTTAAGAGGAAAATACAAGCTAAAGTTTGTTTCGACTCTGAGTACTGCGTGCATAAAAATAAAGGCGTGATGAAAAGATCAAGAGATTAGAGTGACACTTTTTATCTACTAGTGTCAGAGTCATGACCAGGGGACTGGCTATGAGAATAAATAAGCTGTGCCAGGAGTAAGCCAAGGAGATTGTTTCGATTTGGAAGAGTGTCCACAGAATGATTCTCGTACTAGACGTTGGGCTGTTATAAAGAAAGTTGGTAGGTACTCCATCACCAGGATCATATCCGGGAGAAATTGAACAGCATGGCCCTAATGACCCTGTTGTACCCCTAGCTTATCAATTACGCAAGTCACTTCTACTTGTATACCCTGTTTCCCCATTTGTAAATATGAGGATGTGTTATTCTAAGGATCTCTAAGGTTCTGTGCAGTTGTTAAATTGCATAGCTCTCCATTGACTCCACGGTGGAAATTTGCTGTTCTATTACAAATATTCTAAATGTATGGGATATCAGAAATACTCATTTAAAAAACAAAATACAAAAAATAAGTATTCTACAAATAAACACAGATAATGTTTAAATTCTATATGTCTTTTTTTCTCTTCAGAAGCATCCAAAATACAAACCATCTAAGAGACAAGAAAACGTTGTGATGTTCTTAGCGCAAGTTGAAAAGATTTGCTTTCCTCAAGTTGGAAAGCCCTTCTCATTTTTGAGGTTTTTTTGTTTTTTTTTTCAAGTGAAAGCATTTTGGAGGAGTCAATATCCATGTTTAAAGGTAGCTGAGTACAAATTACTTGTTTCCAGGACATTTTCATCTGAAAGAAGCATTGTCATATAACATAGAAGCAAGAAATCCAGTAGTCGGTGTATTTACAAATAGCTGGAAAATTTTAATCAACATGAGTCTGAAGCAACAATATATCATCATCTTTTATGGTGGTTGAGGTTAAGAAGATTTCAGCGGGCTAAGTGGTGGTGATGGGGGAGACACAACAGGGGAGGTGATTCCCGTTGCACTGCCTTGTGAACAGAGACACACATTCTTCATTTTTGTCACACAAAATCACAGATGTGCAGAATTTATTAATTTATTCTTCTGAGACAAGAAAAAAGTCACCAAAGGAAACCAACAGCTTGCTCCTCTCACACTCAGGGAACAGTATGAGAGACTTTTCTATCCCTGACTTCAATTTTGACCTGAGGAGAGCTCTTCTTAAGGAAAACAAATTAATTCAATGACTATGCTACTTAATCATTGATCTTTATTTAAAAAGAGATTTTTCCATAGGATATGCTGAGCTGTATCAATTACATCAGTTGTGTCTCCTGAGGTGGGTGACAGGAGACCACAAATATTACATAGCACACAAACCTTTAATAGCAGCTGTTTACCAAACCTTTACTTAAATATGTAGAGTACAATTCACTCTCACTAATGTCAGAGAGCATGCTACAAAATGCTGAATCCGGGCAGCTGAAGATATTGAATAATAACTACTATTTTGAACAAACTTACAGTGTTCCAATCAGTAATGAAATTGACACCTGATGAATATATGTATGTGTAGATATTCACAGCAGAGATGGTTTTCCTGAGATAAGGATTCTGTTATTTGGATAAGCTCCTGCTGGAATTGTCCTTCTAGCCTTGTTTCTTTGTCCTTAGTCATCACTCATACCTCTTTCCACTCTCCTCTGCCATCACTTTCGTCACCAAAGCCATGGTCCTTTCCTTGCCAATTGCTGTTGGAGGTCTAGGGCACAAAGACTGAGGCAGCACTCACCACATGCCAAGAACTGGACCACAGATACCATCCAGCATTGGTCATGGAGACTGTCCCTTTCTGTAGGACCCTCTCCTTTTAGCTAGCAGCCCCTCGACCACCTAGAGCCTCTGAACTTATCATTTCAATATCAAGAACTAGGAAAACGTACTGCTGAGGATGGGTGTAACGAGTAAAACTAGAACTGGTAGAGAAATCTGGGTCTATTGATTAGAGGTGTATTAATAATGCAGTATTACAGTTTCATGACATAACAAATAAAAAAGTTCATTTTGGACTTGCCTTTTAGCTCCCTAGGAGCTAAAAGACATATTTAATGTAACCTGTATGTTGGAAATAAGTTCTTTTTTCAGGCAAAAGATGTGCAAACACATCTGGGAAAAAAAACATTAAAAGCTAAGGAGACAGTGTCCTAGATAACTATGTTCTTTTCCTGTTTTAGTATAAAATCGTGATTAGTTTTCTTATATATCTTCATTTGTCTTCATTTCTTTTAGCCCAATTTAATAATATTATTGCAGATATGATGAAAACCTTTACTTTCCACTTAACCCATCAAAGTACTTGGTGAAATTTATATCTAGTACATTATTTGGGAGATTTTTATAAAATTACTTAACATAATGAACTGATGTTGAAATTATTTAAAACCTGAATTATTATTATATTAAGTAGGACACTGTTAATCAGTCCTGCCTTTATTCATTTGTGAGAAGTTTTGGCAAGCTATTGTGAATATTCAAGGAAGGGAATGTATTTTTAGCAAGAATCTTATACCTCCTACATAGAAATGAAGCATTTACTGAAAGATCCATGAAACAAAATGTTTCTGAATGTGTACTATACACTGCTTATAAACCCCTTTTCTTCTGTAGCTGTATTTCGGAGAAAAATCTTTGCTTTGACAAAAATGTTATGTTGACTTACACATATATTTTATAAGCAAGCAGTGTTTGGTTTGTGATAAAAGATATAAAAAGATAAAAATGTTCAGCACACATAACTAAGGCCTTGTTGCTAATGGGAGTTATGCTACTGGATACTCGAAAGGAACATTCAGTGTCTCAGATGGTCTCTAGACTATCTCAAGCCTAGGAAGATATTTTATTAACAGAGGAGTAATAGAAGGAAGGTTCAGATTTAATCCAAGTGAAGAATTCAGTTTTGTTTGCCTGATCTTGTTATTTTGAGAGGCAGCCAAAAGATGCTGGTCAACAAGGAGAATTGTAAGTTGGGCAGCCAACTCTGATTTCTCAACCTCTTCGCTGTTTTCTTAAACTCAGAATTTTTAGTGAATTTAGATGTCTACCATATCAGGTAGACTTTGGGGATGCTTTTACCAGTGATTTTCAGAATGTTACTTTCTGGCATTTCTTTTCATGTAGCATTAAATTAAAAATGAATTCATTCATCCACCTTCCCTTGTCCTTACTAATTTTCCCTCCTACTCCCTTCCCCCTCATTCTTGCCATGGGAACATGCAAACGCTGGTGGTTGATGTCTGAGCAAGGCTGCTGACAAGGCGGGGAAGGGGATGTCAAGCAGAGGTCAATGGCAGTGTGCCCAGCAGCCTGGGAAGTAGGAGGGAAAACAGAGAGAGACAGAGATGTGGGTGAAAGAGAAAGCCAGGATGATTATTGTGGTTATGATACTTGTCATGCTGAACACCCAATTGAGTACCCAATAAACACATAATAATTTCATCATCCTCTGGCTTAAAAAGCAGTGTTCTGTCAATGTTGACTTCCTGGTTGTGACAGCTTTACAGTGTTAGTGTAGAAGAGAATCCTTGTTTTGGAGGGGTACTTACTGAAGTACCTAAGGTTAATGTACCGTTGTGCTGGAAAAAGATACACACACACACACACACACACACACCACACGCACGCACAAATACATCCATGTATTAGGCAGAGGGAGCAAATGAGGTAAAATGTTAATAATTAGGAATTCTGGGTGAAGTGGATAGAGGGACTCTTTGACTGTTCTTGAAACTTCTCTATACATTTGATCTGTTTCAAATTCTTCAGAAAATCAAACTACAAAAAATCAATTCATTTAGTGAACATCTACTGAACATCTGTATATTAAATAGTGTTAAATGAATGTCAGTTAAAATGCTCAAACACAGTAGAGGTTGATTCTCATTCACTTAAGTCCATGGTAGGTGTTTTTGGCAGGTGGGTGAGTTTCCCCCTCAGGGTGATTGAGAAACCCCGACTCCTCCCTAGTTGCAGCCCCACCATCTTCTAAGATTATGCATCCATCCCCACTTTGAAGTAGCATACATTATTTCCTTTCTCTTTCCTTTGGATACCGGCCACAATTTATTCAAGGTAGATTGAAAATTGTAGTATATAGCCATATGCCCTGACAAAGAAGGGAGAACAGATTTTGGTGGACAGCTAGCAAACTCTGATACAATCTGTTATTAAGCACTGTGTGTGGATAGTGCTAACTAGAAGGAGATTCTCTTCCCTTCAGCAAATATAAATGGAATGCCTTTTATTTGGGTGAAACTAAGCTAGATCATGGGAGTATAGAAATTTTATAAGACATAGTCACTTCTGTCAATGAGCTCACGAAGAATTAGTATGTGGGATATTATCATACCTAAGGGGTCTTGTGCCACTTAAGTAAAATGAAACATCATTTTCAGTACAATTAACAATAAATGTACTACGGGATCATTAAAAGTCATGTTTGAATGTTATTGTATCAAGGATGTTTTGGTTTGGAGCCTTGATAATTATAGTTAAAAACAGTTTTTATTCTTGTTTAGTCTTACTTTTTTTATGTTTAAACATATTTATACTTGCTAACATTTATACTTGCTAACTAAGACTGTTTTTACAACCATGACAAGAACAAAACAAGTTAGTAATGCAAATGCCACATTTCCTGCAATCAACTAACCACACTAACAGCTTTGCATGGAAGGATCACTGGGATTGATCTGGCCACATGTGTAGTCATGCCCAAAATGTGAAGTCCATCTGTGTTGCAATTTTTTTTAACCACTCTTATCCAAATTCTCCTTAGATTCTTTTTTTTATTAGTGGATATATTTTGTAGGTCAGACACCCTCTTGGCTAGATCATCACCTTTATAACAAATAAATATACCATTCTCACAGAAATATATTTAGACATTGCCCTACTGGGAATTTTTTCAAGTAATTAATGTACAGCTTGTGCACCAGCTTGATCTTGGCTTCATGGAAATAATTCAGTCTTAGCAGCATCTAATGCCACAAAGCATTTATGGATGCCAGCTCAGAACTTCCTTTTATTTATCTCTGAGTTACTTTTTTTTTTTTCTTTTTTTTTCTGAGATGGAGTCTCGCTCCGTCTTTGGCTGATCCCTAACCTCTTAACAGACTTAATTTTAAGCTCCGTTTCACTCAGTCGTTCTATTGTCATATAGATGAGACATTCTGCAAGCACGGTTTTTAGTTTCTGCCAGAGCATCGTACAACATTGTGAGTTATGATGAAGACCTAGAGGTGATATTTAATATGAAGTTCATTATCTAGTATTTGGTATGTGTGGCAAAATAGCAATCTACTGTTTGGCTCTGCTATAATCTATTTACCCACCTATCCCATCTTTCTTTCAATTTAAAAGGATAATGATTTTAATGACAATTATACATGAACCCATTACCATAGACAACAAACAATGGAGCAAACCATCAGTCCCATAGTTAGAGTGTGGTCTGAAGTGTGTTTTGATGGAGAGAGTTCTATGTCTGGAGATAACTAACATGGATTTGGGTCCCAGATCTGCTCCTACCTGTTGCCGTGCCTGTGACCAAATCATGTCATCCCTCTGGTTTCAGTTTACTTGTGAATAAAGTAAATACCTTCATCAACACCTGTTTTTGAATACTGAGTTTTTCTGTAATTTTTGCTTGTTATAATGTTATGATGATCATCCTTACATCTAAATCTTGGTTTATGTTTTCATCAATTCTTTTGGAAAGATTGGAGAAGTAAATTTTGGAGATGTATGTCGGCTATTAAAACATTTTAATTTTTTAATTAAAAATTAAAAAGTTGAAAAATCCTGATGCACAATAAATGCATTATGCTTAGTGAACTCTTCTCATTTTGAAGTTCATTCACCTTCTTGTTTTTGCAAGTTTCCTGAAAAATGCATATAAAGTCACCAAGTATAACATTATATAACTATATATAATCTTTTGATGTCAGTGAAGCCAGCTGACCCTATAGAAATAATGTAGGAATTATAATCACTAGCACATAATTTAAGAGTCCCGTGGTCTTATTCATGTTATTTACCCTCTCTGAATCTTACATATAGTAAGAGGGTTATTATACATAATATGTGTACATGTATACCGGTAAGTATGTATATATGCTTATGTGTAATAGCAGAGTTATTGTGAGAGTCAAATGGAAATGTGAAAGTACTTTGCAGTTTTTTTATTATTATTATTATTAATTTTTAATAAAATGGGAACATTCATTTAATAATCATTAGTTTTAACTTCAGATTGTACTGGCTTTCCTCTAATATTTCTTAAGATTAGTGAATAAAGTATTTCTCCCAATAAGTATATTGACTACTGTCTTTTGATCAAACATATTAAGTATGTTTTTACAGTAGCATCAGACATAGTGAAAATTTGAAGCTCTTTATAGAAGACTGATTTATGATGAAAAGGAATAACATGAACAAATGGAATTATATGAAGCTTCCCCAGAAACATTTAAGAGGGGCCAATTTTAAGAAATATCTGACTTCTTTTTCATGGACATTTCAAAATAAACCTAATTCATATGGTACAGTTTTTAAGAGGGAAAAGAAAAAAAAATCTGAGAATCTCTGGAATTCTGCCAAAAGTATCACTTGGCATTTTATTCTACCTTCTGGATGCAGTTGATTGACAGCAGTGTTATGATGCCAGGGATATAGTGACTAGAAGACGAAAACCAGGGAATTCAGTGTTCTTGCTCGTGAAGAACAGCTTGGTTCTTTAAAAACAATAAGATTTTGCCACCCCATCTTACAAACCTATGATTTGTGAGAACAATCCCTTTTGTGTTGCAAGACTTTTACATTCTCTTCCCACACTATATGAGAACAAACATTGCTTCATAAATACTGATTGATAGTCTCATTTCATATTTCTAAAATAGAGATATTTTAAGGTTAAATTTTTCATGTAGATTACAATGACTAAGTAAACATTCACATATTTCAAATAAAATATATTGTTACTACAAAAGGAAAATGACTAGGTTCTTAGGTGTTATAGTCAAGTGTAATTGAGTAATATGAATTCTAAATGAATTTTTAAGATGTGCTCAGCTTTCGCTACCTTTAAGAAGGAACAACTTAAGAGAAATTTTAATAAAGATATCTCTTCACACACTTGGCAGTGTTGTATTTAGAGAACATGATCCATAATTTTTTATGACTGCATATTGAATTCCTGATACTCTTGGGAAGCTCCAGAAACACCAGTGGAGTTTCCAGATGTAACTATGGCTGCAGAACCACCAGTCCCGGTGTTGGAAGGAACCATTATAGGCTCTTGTATTCAGACTCATCTTCAAACCCGGAGTAATTAACTGACTTGCCCAAAGTCGCAAAACTTTCTCATGGTAGATTGGGCACTAGAATAAATATTGCTTTTTCTTAGTGTTACAGCCTCCGTATTATGAAACCTTCTATGTTCTGAAAGTGTTGAAGGCCCGCTCTGTTGGTGATGTCTCCCTTCTTCATCAGTTTTATATTTTTAAGCTACGGAAATACAAACTCGCAACTCCCAATTCCCAAGCTATCTTAGAAAAAGCAGTATTTAAAGAAAAAATTACAGGCATCCCCTCTCCTTTACCTGACAGATGCTTGAGAGTAATGGCATCTAGATAGTAATGACATCTAATATAAATGTGTCCTTTTAAGTCAAGCTTTCTCTGTTCATTAGTAGAAATATTGTTTATCAAGTGTGCAAAACTTTTCTTCAACAAGGAGCTTTCTCTCCCTCCTCTTATTGTAACAATCTGAGCTTTATGGTCCCAGGGTCTCCTAGTGCCTGTCTTTAGGTCTGTTTATTCACAGTGGAGAAAGCATGTCATATGGCATTATCTAAAACTCAGGCTGCTTATGCATGATGACAGAAGGGTTCCCAGGCACAAGCATTCATCTATGCATTCATCCATCCACCTATTCATCCATTGATTTGGCTGATAATTATTGACTGTTATTGAGTTGTCCTCAGATTTAGTATCTGTCCTTCTGTCATGGGGAAATATGGGGTTAAGCCACAACATACTCTTCGTCTTTTTCTTCACCTTCTTAGTATATTCAGTGCTATTTTATCTAGCCCTGCCTCTGACTTCTTTGTTGTACTTCAGGCTTTTTATCATTGAAAGTTATTTTTGCATCGTAGATCATTCTCTTGGTCACTTTGCTTGTTCACTTATAAAATTAATTCAGAAAAAACGCACAATGATTACCATAAATCACAGGCCATAAACTATAATGCTGTATATTGTATTTTAGTACAGAAATATTTATAGATACTTTAAAATGTTTTAATTATAGATATTATAAAAAGATTTGTCTCATATAAGTAATATAGATGCTTTTTTGTTACCTCCTCTCTCCCTATTCTCCAGGCCAGTATTTTAAAAATCTGTCTTTATGTGTCCATCCTGAAAAAAACTAGAGTTTATAAGCCCACAGTTGAAACACAATTGCCTTAGCATCTGCTTAGTTTCGTATTTTTAGAATTTAATGGCAAATATTATGTCTTATTTCTTCAAAAGAAATATTTTACAATTTTAGTAAAGGCAGTTAGAGAAAGTAGAGATAATGGGCTGTTTAATCCTACTTTTCATCCCACAAGTGAAAAAAAAAATGATAAAACACTTTTCCCAAAATGTAACTTTAACTAAACTTAAATTTGGACTAAAAATGGAAGATATCGTTTCCACTATTGAAAAGCCATGTCTGTAGATTAATGCTAAAATTGGATGTAAAAGCAAAATTTGTTTGGCTTGATTGCCAATGGCCCATTCATTTGGCTACAGAAACAACAGTACATAGCAATAGATAAAGATGTGACATCACCTAATTCAAGTAAGAGTGTCTGATCCGTCAAAAATTTATACATAAAGATTCAGAAGAAATGTGTGTTTTCTCAAGTCATCTCTGTAAAAATATATTAAATAGAAGAATAGAAGTTTGATTTGAAAATACATTGCAGACCCAGTCTGTTTGTCTTTCCTATTTTCTGGTGAAAAAAGTATCAAATATCTGGAACCTGGAACTGCTATTTTCCTTCTTAAAAATCTTTCTTAATATTCTGTTGATAACTGGTGCAAGCCTAACTTTTTGTCTTACCCGATTCTTCTCACACCAAAGTGATAGGACCTTCAAGTGACCTTTGGATAGAAGATAAATAATAATTTATTGATGGAACTAGTTAGTAATAGAATTAGGCTTGGAAGTCTATAGAATAAAATGATTCTACATTTTATTTGTACTTCAGACGTTAGTATAACAAAACATGTTTGCCTGTGCATGCAGAAACAACCAATTTCATGTGGATGCTTATATTCACAAAGGAATAACCACCTGGGGTTTCCCACTGTTGCTCCAGAGGAAACTAGCAGCAAGCGAACTTTTCTGAAGGTATCAAGACATCTTTAAAAAATGCTTGTAAGTGTTGGTTCAGCTAAAGCAGGGCGTTTTCAGTTAGTAATGGCTTTTAAAAATTGAAACAAGTTTAGCATGTAGGTCATTCACCTTGAATCACTGTCATGATTATTTTTAACCACCTGTTCTCAAATCTAAAGATATTTTTCTTTTCTAGATCATACTTACTCTCACATTACTAAAACAATTTCACCACATATGAAGATATGAAAACTGTAAAAGTCACACCTTCCGCATTATTATTTTTGATGAAAAATTCCTAATGAAACACTGCGCTCTGGGACAGAGAAAGGAACCAACTGACATTCTGCTTCTTAACTTGTTTTTATACCAGTTCTAAGTGGTTTCTGGCCATGTACATAAAAGACAAATATCTGCAAAAAAACTAGCAAAAATCAGTTATTTGGCTATATCTACTTTGAGAATTATGTTATATAAATGTTAGGAAATTTTTTGTAATATTCTTATTTAGAAACAAAATATACCAAGTTTTTAAAATACCTAAGACCAGTATACAGTCCTAAAGTAAAGCTGTTAGGTAAATGCTACACAATCCTCTTATTACAGAGTCACTTACCTGAGAATTTAAGAAGAGGGCCTCCTGTTTAAGAGTAAATGTGAGCTGCCATCAGGATTCTCTACTCTTTTGGACACTTACTTTTCTTTTTCCATGACTGGTGTTGCATGTTACTGAGATAACTACCTCTTATGTGACCACAGCTCTTACAATGTATCTAGTCAGGCTTAGAAATGTGTGAAAGAGCAGTACCTAGGGGGGAAACTATGGGTCTATAAAGGTTTTGCCTTCTTGAGCCGAGTTCAAACGAGGAAGCCACAAAACTTCCAGTTGCATTTCTACAGATTAATGAAATATATTTTACACTTTTCCTGAAAGATATTTTAGTTGTGCAAACCTTGTTACAAAGTACAACCAGTTGATTAATCGACCAAGTGATTTGCAGTGGATTCTTATATGTTGTGTAAGGGTATATGTGAGACCCTATACCTGAGGCTCTCTATATAAAGAAGTATAATTCAGTTCAGCATTTCAATTCAGCAATCACTTATTGGGCCTCTACTCAGTTGCCTTCAGGGTTTTATAATCTAATTGATAAAGGCAGGTTAATTAATTAATTATAACAACAGCTTAATAGTATAACTACTAATTTAATTAATGGCAAATAACATAATACATTAAAAGGAATGCATTAGTAAATAATAATATATTGGTGTTATAGACAATAATTTTTAAATTAACTTTATTATTATTTCAATAGTTTTGGGGGAGCAGGTTGTTTTTGGTTATGTGAGAAAGTTGTTTAGGTATGATTTCTGAGATTTTGGTGCACTCATAACCTGAGCAGCATACACTGCACCTGATGTGCAGTCTTTTATTCCTCACCTTCCTCCCACCCATCCCCTCAAGTCTCTAGAGTCCATTAGATCATTCTTATGCCTTTGCATCCTTTAGTTTAGGTGTCACTTGTAAATAAGAACATGTAATGTTTGTTTATCTACTCCTGAGTTACTTCATTTCGAATAATGGTCTCCAACTCTATCCATGTAGCAACAAATGCCATTATTTTGTTCCTTTTTACAGCTGAGTAGTATTCCATAGTGTCCACACAACCCCCCATGTTTTATATATATACACACACACATACACACATATATAAGTATATTTATGTATATATTACATAAATATATATATTTATATATATATTACATAAATATATATAATACACACCTTACACTGAATTATACTTCTTTATATAGAGAGCCTCAGGTATAGGGTCTCACATATACCCTTACATAGCATATAAGAATCCACTGCAAATCACTTGATCGATTAATATATATATATATATGTAAATATATCACATTTTCTTTATCCACTCATTGGTTGATGGATATTTAGATTGGTTCCATATTTTTGCAATTGCGAATTGTGCAGCTATAAACATGCATGTGCAAGCGTCTTTTTCATATAATGACTTCTTTTCCTCTGGGTAGATACCCAAGAGTGGAACAAGTGGTTGTTCTACTTTTAGTTCTTTAAGGAATCTCCATAACTGTCTTCCACAGTGGTTTTACTAGTTTACGTTCCTACCAGCAGTGTAAAAAAGTGTTCCCTTTTTACCACTTCCATGCCAACATCTATTTTTAAAAATTTTTAATTATGGAAATTCTTGCAAGAGTAAGGTGGTATCACACTGTGGTTTCGATTTGCATTTCCCTGGTCATTAGAGGTGTTGAGAATTTTTTCATATGTTCATTGGCTGTTTGTATATCTTCTTTTGACAATTGTCTATTCATGTCCTTAGCCTACTTTTTTGATGGGATTATTTGTTTTTTTCTTACTGATTTGTTTGAGTTTGTTGTAGATTCTGGATACTAGTCTTCTGTCAGATGTATAGTTTACAGCTATTTTCTCCCATTCTGTGGGTTGTCTGTTTACTCTGATGATTATTTCTTTTGCTGTGCAGAAGCTTTATAGTTTTAAGTCCCATCTATTTATCTTTTTTGTTGTTACATTTTTGTTTTTGGTTTCTTGGTCATGAACTCTTTGCTTAAGTCAATGTCTAGAAGAGTTTTACCAATCTTATCTTCTATAATTTTTAAGGTTTCAGGTCTTAGATTTAAGTCTGTGATCCATCTTGAGTGGATTTCTGTATAAGGTGAGCAATGAGGATCCAGTTTCATTCTTCTACATGTGGCTTGCCAATTATCCCAACACCATTTGTTAAACAGGATGTCCTTTCCCCACCTTATGTTTTTGCTCACTTTGTTGAAGATCAGTTGGCTGTAAGTATATGGCTTTATTTCTGGATTCTCTACTCTGCTCCATTGATCTACATGTCTATTTTTATAATAGTACCATGCTATGTTCCTGACTATAGTCTTGTAGTATAGCTTGAAGTTCGGTAATCTAATGCCTCCAGATTTGTTATTTTTGCTTAGTCTTGTTTTGGCTGTGTGGGCTGTTGTTTTGTTCCATATGAATTTTAAGATTTTTTTTCTTGTTCTGTGAAGAGTGATGGTGGTATTTTGATGGGAGTTGCATTGAATTTATAGATTGTTTTTGGCAGTGTGGTCACTTTCACAATATTACTTCTGCCAATCCATGAATATGGGATGTGTTTTCATTAGTTTCTGTTGTCAGTGATTTCTGTGAGCAATATTTTGTAGTTTTCCTGTAGAGATCTTCCACCTCTTTGGTTAGGTGTATTCCTAAGTTGTTTTGTTTGTTTGTTTGTTTGTTTTGTTTTGTTTTGCAGCTGTTGTAAAAGGGGTCAAGTTCTTAATCTGATTCTCAGCTTTGTTGCTGTTGGTGTATAGCACTGGTACTGATTTGTGTACATTGATTTTGTATCTGGAAACTTTACTGAATTAATTTATCAGATCTAGGAGCATTTTGGATGAGTCTTTGGGGTTTTCTAGGTATACAGTCATATCATCAGCAAGCAGCAACAGTTTGACTGCGTCTTTAGCAATTTGGATGCTCTTTATTTCTTTCTCTTGTCTGATAGCTCTGGCTAGGATTTCCAGTACTATGTTGAATAGAAGTGGTGAAAGCAGGCATTCTTGTCTTATTCCAGCTCTCAATGGGAAATGCTTTCGACTTTTCCCCCATTCAATATAATGTTGGCTGTGGGTTTGTCATAGGTGGCTTTTATTACCTTAAGGTATGTCTCTTCTATGCCAGTTTTGCTGAGGGTTTTAATTGTAAAGCAATGCTGAATTTTGTCTAATGCTTTTTCTGCATCTACTGAGATTATCATATGATTTTTGTTTTTACTTCTGTTTATGTGGTATATCACGTTTATTGACTTGCATATGTTAAAGCAACCCTGTATCCCTGGTATGAAACCCACTTGATCATGGTGGATTATCTTTTTGATATGCCACTGGATTCAGGTAGCTAGTATTTTGTTGAGGATTTTTACATCGCTGTTCATCAGGAATATTGGTCTGTAGTTTTCTTTTTTTGTTATGTCCTTTCCTGGTTTTGATATTAGGGTAATGCTGGCTTCATAGAACGATTTAGGGAGGATTCCCTCTTTCTCTATCTTTTGGAATAGTTTCAATAGAATTTGTACCAATTCTTCTTTGAATTTCTGATAGCGTTCACTCGTGAATCCATCCGGTCCTAGACATTTTTCTTTCTTGACATTTTTTCTATTACTGTTTCACTCTCACTATGCATTATTGCTGTGTTAAGAGTTTCTATTTCTTCCTGTTTTAATTTGGGAGGGTTGTATATTTCCAGGAATTTGTCCATCTCTTCTTGGTTTTCTAGCTTGTGTACATAAGTGTGTTCACAGTAGCCTCGAATGATCTTTTTTATTTCTGTGGTATGAGTTGTAGTATCTCCCATTTCATTTCTAATTGAGCTTTTTTGGATCTTTTTTCTTGTTTTCTTCATTAATCTTGCCAATGGTCTGTTGATTTTGTTTATCTTTTCAAAGAACCAGGTTTTTGTTTCATCTGTCTTTTGTATTGTATTTTGTGTTTCAATTTTATTTATTTATTTATTTATTTATTTATTTATTTATTTATTTATTTTTATTTTTTGAGACGGAGTCTCACTCTTGTTACCCAGACTGGAGTGCAACTGTATGATCTTGGCTCACTGCAACATCTGCCTTCCAGGTTCAAGCGATTCTCCCCCCTCAGCCTCCTAAGTAGCTGGGATTACAGGTGCCCACCACCACACCTGGCTAATTTTTGTATTTTTAGTAGAGATGGGGTTTCACCATGTTGACCAAGCTGGTCTTGAACTACTGACTTACAGTGATCTACCCACCTTGGTCTCCCAAAGTGCTGCAATTACAGGTGTGAGCCACCATGCCAAACCTCAATTTTATTTATTCTATTCTGATCTTTGTTATTACTTTTCTTCTGCTGCATTTAGGTTTGCTTTGTCTTGTTTTTCTAGTTCCTTGAGGTATAAGCTCAGATTGTCTGTTTGTGCTCTTTCAGACTTTTTGATGTAGACATTTAAGGCTATGAACTTTGCTCTTAACATGGCTTTTGCTATATCCCAGAGGTTGTGATAAGTTGTGTCATTATTATTGTTGAGTTCAAATATTTTTAAAATTTTCATCTTTCTTGATTTCATTGTTGACCCAAAGATCATTCAGGAGCAGATTATTCAATTTCCATGTATTTGTATAGTTTTGAGTGTTTCTTTTGGAGTTAATTTTCAGTTTTATTCCACTGTGGTCTGAGAGAGTACTTGATATAATTTTGATTTTCTTAAATTTATTGAGACTTGTTCATATGGTCTGTCTTGGAGAATATTCCATGTGTTGATGAAAAGGATGTAGTTGTTGGGTAGAATGTTTTGTAAATATCTATTCAGTATATTTGTTCTAGGTATAGTTTAAGTCCATTGTTTCTTTTTTGACTTTCTGTCTTGATGACATGTCTAGTGCTGTCAGTGGAGTATTGAAGTCCCCCACTATTATTGTGTTGCTGTCTATCTCATGTCTTAGGTCTAGTAGTAATTGCTTTATAAATTTGGGAGCCCAAGTGTTAGGTGCATATATACTTAGGATTGTAAATTTTTCCTATTGAACTAATTATTTTATCATTATATAATGTCTCTCTTTGTCTTTTTAAATTGTTGTTGCTTTAAAATCTGTTTTGTCGGATATAAGAACAGCTCTTCTTGCTCTCTTTTAGTTTCCATTTGCATGGAATATCTTTTTCCACCCCTTTACCTCAAGTTTATGTGAGTCTTTATGTGTTAGGCGAGTCTCTTGAAGACAGCAAATATTTGGTGGATGGATTTTTATCCATTCTTCCATTCTGTACCTTTTAAGCATAGCATTTAGGCTATTTACATTCAACATTAGTATTGAGGTATGAGGTACTGTTCTGTTCATCATTGTTGCCTCAATACCTTGTTGTTGTTGTTAATTGTGTAATTATTTTATAGGTCCTGTGAAATTTATGCTTTAAGGAGGTTCTATTTTGATGTATTCAAGGTATTGTTTCAAGATTTAGAGCTCCTTTTAGCATTTCTTAGTTCTGGCTTGGTAGTGGCAAACTATCTCAGCACTTCTTTGTCTGAAAAAGGCTTTATCTCTCTTTAATTTATGAACTTTAGTTTCACTGGATACAAAATTATCGGCTGATAATTATTTTGCTTAAGAAGCTAAATATAAGGCCCGATCTCTTCTGGCTAGAGGGTTTATGCTGAGAAATCTGCTGTTAATCTGCTATGTTTTCCTTTATAGGTTACCTGATGCTTTTGCCTCACAGCTCTTAAGATTCTTGATCTTGACATTAGATAACCTGATGACTGTGTGCCCAGGTGGTAATCTTTTTGCATTGAATTTCCCAGGTGTTCTCTGTGCTTCTTATATTTGGATATCTAGATCTCTAGTAAGACTAGGAAGTTTTTCTTGATTATTCCCTCAAATATGTTTTCCTAAATTTTAGATCTCTCTTTTTCTTCAGGAACACCAATTATTCTATTGTTTGGTAGTTTAACATAATCCCAAACTTCATGGGGGCTTTGTCCACTATTTTATTCTTTTTTCATCTTTGTCAGATAGGGTTAATTTGAAAGCCTTGTCTTAGAGCCCTGAAGTTCTTTCTTCTACTTGTTTGATTCTATTGTTGAAAACTTCCGGTGTATTTTGCAATTCTTTAAGTGTGTCTTTCATTTCCAGGAGTTGTGATTGACTTTCTTTAATGATATCTATTTCTCTGGAGACTTTTTCATCCTTATCTGGTATTGTTTTAAAATTTCTTTAAGTTGGTTTTCACCTTTCTCTGGTGCCTCGTTGAGTAACTTAATAATCAACCTTCTGAATTCTTTATCGAGCAAGTCAGAGATTTCTTCTTGGTTTGGATCCATTGCTGGAAAGCTAGTATGATCTTTTTGGGGTGTTAGAGAAACTTGCTTTATCAGATTGCCAGAATTATTTTTGTGTTTTCTGGTTCCTTCTCATTTGGGTAGATGATTTCAGTGGAAAGATCTGGAATTTTCCCTCGTATCTGCCATTTTTCCTTGTGGACCCTGAGACAATAATTTTGAAGAAGAATAAATAATTGTTGTAAAGAGTTGATTGTCTGGCAACTAGTCATACAAGAGTGAGATTTAATCAGATCCTTGAAAACCTTGAATAAGAGAAATAACATGATAAAATGGAAGCTTTATAATAATTAAAGTGATGGAGATGTGCAGAATGTTTTAAAAGAAAAGAGTTGAGAGGCAGGAATGAAAATTTGAAGGCTGTAATTGTTTTATATCAAAATTTCAAGATTTTAGAGTGCTTTTAAAAATATATTCTAATTTTATAAATACTAACTAATATACAGTGGACTCTCGCACAACACAGTGGTTAGGGGTGCCAATCCCCCAAGCAGTCAAAAACCCACATAAGTGCTAATAGCCTACTGTTGACTAGAAGCCTTGCTGATGCCATAAATAGTAGATTAACATGCATTTTGTAAGTTATATGTATTATACATTGTATTCTTATAGTAAAGTAAGGAAATGTTATTAAAAATCCATAAGGAAGAAAAAATACGTTTACCATTCATTCAGTGGAGATGGATTATTATGAAGATCTTCATCCTGGTTGTCTTCATGTTGATTAGGCTTAGGAGAGGAGGAAGTGGAGGTGTGGGTCTTGCTCTCTCAGGGGTGGCAGAGGCAGAAGACACTTGTATGTAAGCAGACTTGTGCAGTTCAAACCTATATTGTTCAATGTTGGTCAGCTGCATATATTTTTACGTATTAGGTTGGTGCAAAGTAATTGCAGTTTTTGCCATCAAAAGTACTGACCAAAACTGCAATAACTTTTGCACCAACCTAACATATATTTTATACATTCTAACAAATATTTAAAATTTAAGATAAAATATTCTGCTAACAATAAATGGCTCATGCATAATTTTCAAAATAGTATTTTTATTATTTTGTGCAATAGATTTGGAAAGACATTTGAAAAATAATTTGCACGTTACTAATCAATGGGCTTTACAGGCTGGTGTAGTGTTTCTTAAGGACCCCACTATATAACATGAAATATCTGTTACTGGTACTGAGGTGTTGGCTGCAAACAATTCTGTGACATTCATATGTTTCCTGAAAACTCTTCAGAATATTCGTCATCTTTAGTGCTTGTTATCTTAGTGTTTGGGCTTGGCTTAGGGTGATACATCTCATAACAGGGCAACAGAAAGAACCAGGAACCAAGATTTATACAGCAAAACTCAGTAAAACTAGAGGCACCAGAGGTTCACATTTACATTAGGTTACGTTTTCTAACAGGTAGCAAAGCACATGAATGAAGTTCAGTGGAAGGCCTTCCTCAGGAATCCAGTA
This sequence comes from Piliocolobus tephrosceles, assembly GCF_002776525.5. Lineage (NCBI taxonomy): Eukaryota > Metazoa > Chordata > Mammalia > Primates > Cercopithecidae > Piliocolobus > Piliocolobus tephrosceles. Next base: position 69,619,487 of record NC_045436.1, on the reverse strand, counting down.
AAAACCAAATACACACACACACACACACACACACACACACTTGGACATCTGTGAGGCAGGAAGGGAGGTCCACTATAGTACAGACAAGCATCCTGGAAGGTCATCAAGGAGTAGGTGGGTTTCAGTTCCTGCAGGAACATGGCATGGACCCAAACTAAATGAGTACAGATACTTGTCATTGAGGAGAAGATTCAAAGTAGGATCCTAGGTGTACAAATTGAGGCACCTGGGGCAGGGGAACTAGGTATCTGGAACTTTGACTTAAAAGCACCCCTCTCAGGAAAGGGCCCATGCAAGATATGTGTTGTGGGACACAGATGGCAAGGAGATAATTCTATGCACCAGGCTCTACCACTAACAGGTAAACAGACCAACATTAGGGGAGACTTAGGTAAAAAGGTAGGTGCCCAGTGATCAGTTCTCAGGCACTTCCAAGATGCAACTAACAGAAATGTAACTTGGTGTTTATTGTGTCCTAGGTCCAACAACTAAAGAAAAGTGAATTAGTACCTATTATGGACAGACAGACAGGGGCAGAGACCCATCACAATGCTGTCTCAGATAGGCATTTGAAGCTGTTTAAGTACGTAGAGGCTTAAGTCAGGCTGGTTCTGAAATGTGAGAGAGGGTTAAGCTTCATGGGAAATCAGCAGGGTAGTTTGTTGTTTTTTCTTACAACCAATTCCACAGTAGTTTGGGACATCAAATATCAAATTGTTGGGAATATTTTTCCATATTAGTTTTTTTGCCTCTAATGTTTAAACATAGTTTACAAGATTCCACATAGTTTACAAGGAAAGTTTATGAGCATGTGCTAACTCTCCCAGTTTCTGTGATTCCATCATTGGAAGTTATAAAATTTCAAAAACAAAAAGTTGTAAAATTTCCATCTCCACTTAATCGATCTTATGTACCTATAAGATACATCAAATGTTCTGTGTATACAATCACAGAACATTTGTGCAAATCATGCAAGGTGGGCAGACTCTAGGGATTGGAGATGCAAAGGTGAATAGAGGTTGTACTGTCTCAGTCATAGTTCATTGTTATGGGTGCAGTAATGGATATAAGTATAAAGTAATGTGAGAGCACAGAGAAACAAGAATTGAACTCTTAAAGAGAAGACTGTGGAAAGCTTCACAGAAGTGTCATTTGGACATCAGCAGTACCAAGCTGCTTCTACCCAGGTTTTTGTTTATTTTCTTTTTCTACATTTTTTAAAATTTCCATAAGCTTTTGGGGAACAGGTGGTATTTGATTACATGAGTAAGTTCTTTAGCAGTGATTTGTGAGATTTTGGTGCACCTATCACCCGAGCAGTATACACTGCACTCAATTTGTAGTCTTTTTTCCCTTGTCCTCTACCCACCCTTTTCCCCTGAGTCCCCAAAGTCCATTGTGTCATTCTTATACCTTTGCATCCTCATAGCTTAGCTGTCACTTATGAGTGAGAACATACATGTTTGGTTTTTCATTCCTGTGTTACTTCAATTAGAATTATAGTCTCCAGTCTCATCCAGGTTGCTGTGAGTGCCATTAATTCATTCCTTTCCTGAATAGTATTTCATCATATATATATATGCATATATATGAGATACATATATGTGATATATATGATATATATGTGATATTATAGATATAAATATAGATATAGATATAGGTATAGATATAGATATAGGTATAGACAGAGAGTTTCTTTATCCACTCATTGATTAATGTCATTTGTGTTGGTTCCACGATTTTGCAATTGTGAATTGTGCTGCTATAAACGTGTGTACAAGTATCTTTTTCGTATAATGACTTCTTTTCCTCTGGGCAGACACCCAGTAGTGGGATTACTGGATCAAATGGTAGTTCTATTTTTAGTTCTTTTATTTATTTATTTATTTTAAAATCATATTTTATGTTCTAGGGTACATGTGCACAACATGCAGGTTTGTAACATATGAATACATGTGCCATGTTGGTGTGCTGCACCCATTAACTTGTCATTTACATTAGGTATATCTCCTAATGCTATCCCTCCCCCCTACCCCCTACCCCCACACCACAACAGGCCCTGGTGTGTGATGTTCCCCTTCCTGTGTCCAAGTGATCTCATTGTTCAATTCCCACCTATGAGTGAGAACATGCAGTGTTTGGTTTTCTGTTCTTGTGATAGTTTGCTGAGAATGATGATTTCCAGCTGCATCCATATCCCTACAAAGGACATTAACTCATCCTTTTTTTATGGCTGCATTGTATTCCATGGTGTATGTTTTCTTAATCCAGTCTGTCATTGATGGATATTTGGGTCGGTTCCAAGTCTTTGTTCTTGTGAATAGTGCCACAATAAACATACGTGTGAATCACTATACTCTCTTCAATAGTTGTTCCCACCAGCAGTGTAGAAGTGTTCCCTCTTCACTGCATCTATGCCAACACCTATTCTTTTGTGATTTTTTATTATGGCCATTCTTTCAGGAGTAAGGTAGTATTCCACTGTGGTTTTGATTTGTATTTATTTCACTGATCATTAGTGATGTTGAGCATTTTTTCATGTTTGTTGGCCATTTGTATATCTTCTTTTGAGAATTGTTTATTCATGTCCTTAACCCACTTTTTGATGGGATTGTTTGTTTTTTTCTTGCTAATTTGTTTGAGTTCGTTGTAGATTCTGACTATTAGTCCTTTGCCAGATGTACAGATTATGAAGATTTTCTCCCACTCTGCGGGTTTTCTGTTTACTTTGCTGAATATTCCTTTTGACATACAAAAGCTCTTTAGTTTAACTAAGTCCCAGCTATTTATCTTTGTTTTTTATCACATTTGCTTTGGGATTCTTGGTCATTAAATCCCTGAATAAGCCAGTGTCTAGAAGGGTTGTTCTAATGTTATCTTCTGGAATTTTTATAGTGTCAGGTATTAGATTTAAGTCTTTCATCTATCTTGTTGATTTTTGTATAAAGTGAGAGATGAGGATCCAGTTTCATTCTCCTACCTGTGGCTTGCCAATTATCCCAGTACCATTTGTTGAATAGGATGTCCTTTCCCCACTTCATGTTTGTATTTGCTTTGTCAAAGATCAGTTGACTGTTAGTATTTGTGTTTATTTCTAGGTTCTTTATTCTGTTTCATTGGTCTATGTGCCTGTTTTTATATAAGTACCATGCTGTTTTGGTGACTATGGCCTTATAGTATAGTTTGAAAGCAGGTAATGTGATGCCTCCACATTTGTTCTTTTTGCTTAATCTTGCTTTGGCTATGTGGGCTCTTTTTTTGTTCCATATGAATTTTAGGCTTTTTTTCTAGTTCTGTGAAGAATGTTGGTGGTGTTTTGATGGGAATTGCATTTAATTGTAGGTTTCTTTTGGCAGTATTACCCAGGCTTTTCTTACTTAGGCACCCTCTGCTGTTCTTTCCTTTTCTTTCTTTCCCCTTCTCTTAACCAACTGTTACCTACAGTTCAAGACTTTCTGAGGGCATTGCATCCTCCAGTAAGTCTCCCTGAATCTTCTCTTCTTCCCCAGGCTTATTATGTATTCTTCCTCTTGGTTCTCATTGCACCTGTGCACACTTTTGTCATTGCACTTGCCAATTTCTTTTGTGATGATCTGCTCATCTGTCTCCTCACTTAGACTATGAGCTCACTGAGAGCAGTGGCTGTCATATTCATTTCGTATTCTCAACACCATCTTGAAAGCAAGAGAAAGAATACCCAGAGGTGGAGCTGGGAAGCTGGTTGTCTAAGTAGTGAATGACTCTAGTTTGAACTCTACAGCCAGTGGGCAATGTGGATGCATTGACAGTTTTTTAACAGGAGTCTAGTGAAATCACATTTGGGTTTAGAAAAAATTGCAAGTCTGATGACATGCATAGAATTAAGAGAGGAAATTAGGGATAGGAATTTCACTTCAGAAATTTAACCACAAGTGTAAGTGAGAGATCACAGAAGTCTGAACCAGACTATAAATGTGAGAATAGAGAAAAAAGTTAACAATTTGGGTGTGAGAGGGCGAGGGGAGAGGTGTGAAGAATGAATAAGTGTGGATCTGTTTTTAAGGATTGAATGGAAATCTGAGCATTTTAGCTAATCAGGCCTAATACTGAGTTTTGAGCAAAGCAAAACTCTTGCAAATTGTTATTTCAAATGTGGAGTGAGAAAATGAAGAAATATATATTCTCACATTATGACCTCTTCCATGTGTCTGATTTGATAGAGTCCACCCCCATTGCCTCCAAATCTCATTGCATCTTAGACAAGCAAACACAAGTGAATTCTATTTAACCTTAGAATTCTATGTGAAAATCTTATTGCCTTTTTTTCTAATCATGTGTCTAAGTGTGGGAAGAACTTTTATCTATGTTTTAATAACTTGCCAGTATAACCACTTTTACTTGAAAATTTGATAATTTTTCAAGTAAACAAATTGTTTCTCTAAGTGGAAAATTTTATGACTGAATAAAAGTATTTTTCCTCAAAACACATAGAAATTTTACAACAAATATTTCAGAATTAACTAAATGTTTCTTTAGTCATTCAGTCACTTAAAAAGTTATATGATTATGAAAATACTTAAACTTTGTCTTTTAACTATTTCTAATAATGCTATTGGTAAAATTTCATATTTTTATACTGATCTTTTCTCCAAACTTTAGTAAAACATACTTCTGTAAACCCCTACCTGCAAAACTGGAGTCCACATTTACTTCTGAATGACTAATAAGGTTGTAAAAGTATGCATGAATTTGTTATTAAGTTAAAGTTTTTATTGTATTTTATGCACAATGGTATAAATATTAATTTTCAAGCCTATAGAACATTGATAAAGATTGTTATTAGAAAACCCTGAGTTGATTGTTATAAATTATATAACCTTTCATTGGTGGATTAGTGAATATGGTATAGAGTGACCATGAATCCAAGGAATCAAGGCTGGCTACAGCAAACAGAGGGTCAAAAGGATATGGAACTATGCATGATCTAGCAAAAACACTCAATATCTATGCTAAACTAACATGTTTTCCTGGAATGTTAAAAGACAAAGAAGAAAACTTGGGGAACACTAGTGCATATAGTTCTGGGTCTTTAAGAATAAAAATATGGGCTGGGCACGGTGGCTCATGCTTGTAATCCTAGCACTTTGAGGGAGGCCAAGGCGGGCGGATCACAAGGTCAAGAGTTCAAGACCAGCTTGGCCAACATAGTGAAACCCTGTCTTTACTAAAAATACAAAAAATTTACAAAAAAAAAAAAAAAATAACTAGACATGGTGGCAGGTGCCTGTATTCCCAGCTACTTGGGAGGCTGAGGCAGGAGAATCACTTGAACCCAGGAGGCAGAGGTTGCAGTGAACTGAGATCACGCCACTGCACTCCAGCCTGGGTGACACAGCAAGACTCCATCTCAAAGAAAAAAAAGAATAAAAATATGAATGGTCAGAGTGCTCGTACCTTGTCCAGTGCAGTGCTGCCTCGGGATTGCATTGCAGCAAGTCTGACTCTGTCTGAGAGATACTAAAAGAAAGTGATACCTTCGTTAGTCCCATTTCTCTTCAGACTATATGCTTTCCCCTCTCCAAGTTAATATCTCTTGGTCTAAAGTCTGAGAAAAGGTGCCAATCTTGTTTTTCTTTCTTCCTCATACATCCCAGAAGTTACAATGGGACACTGTTACTTTTTTCCAGGCTTTGGCCATGTGTATTGTTTTGGTGAGTCAGCTTCCTTTGTTTTCTTTCATTCTACAAATATTTTTTAGCTGTCACTCAGTACTAGGTGCTATAAAACTTACAGGTGCATTTTACATGCCTATTTCCTACAGGTCACGATTTAACAAAACGTTCATAAATGAGAATTACTAGTGCACGTATTGAATCACCACACATTAACTGAACAGCTTTCATTGGCCAGAGACTATATTGACAGTGGAGATAAACTACAGAAATCTCATGCTTAAAGAACTTTCTATAATAAATTCTATAAGAGAAGTCGGTTCAGGGATCTTGGGAGCTCAGAAGCAGGATGAGTTTAAACAAAAGTTGGATTTTGCCTTTAGCTTGGTTTCATTACCCTGAAAGCAGAGCCTGAAATATAGTGTGGGGTGCAAGTAGTATATGTGGGTGGTAATCTTGGGAAACAGGAGCATGTGATGAATAAGGAGAAAAAGCCAATATAAAGATACCGCACTGAGGGCAATGAGGGCTCTAAATCTCCGCACCTTCTCGAGCATTGTGCAGATTGGTTTTCTGAATTATCACCTGAAGGACAAAACGAAGAAACAATCATTAGCTCCTGTCTCCCATTGTCTGAGAACTGCCACTAGGATATTAACTTCCTGAAATTCTGCAGAAATCTCCTCTTACTTTGGCACTGGAGATGCCCATACACAGAAAGCAAAAAGGCACAGCATATTTCAGGAAGCTCATGAGAAACAGTGCATCCAGAAGTGGTGAGAATTGGAGGAACAGGCATGGGACTGTAAGAAGCAGTGCCTTTGATGTTCCTTTTGATCTGATATGTGGCTCTTCTTGTGTACAGGTGAGCAAAGGCATGCTGGACAAATGGATTCACATGTGCTAAAGCAAGGGGTAAAAAGCGAATATTAATTCAGGAAAAGGCAAAATGTGTGGCCCTCTCTGACTCTGTGTAAGGGTGAATCAGAGAGGGGATGTATGTAAAAGAGTGGCAGGGCAGGACTTGAGATAAGAAGGCTAGGTGGGTGCTCTCATGCTAGTAGCATTATAGTACAGGTGATGAGAAGCTCCTGAAAAATCATCTTAACATTTGTACTGTAGAGCAACAATACTGAGCTCTGACTTAGAGGCAGCAAAACTAAAGACAGACCATTTTGATTATTAATGATGTAGATATAAGAATATTGTTAACATGAACTAAAGCATGAAGCTACTTATGATTTATCATCAAAAGGATTTAAGTGATTGGAAACAAACAGAGAGGGCGGGGGAAAAGAATTCATTTGTTTTTATTTACTCTTTTTTTACTGCTTATTTCTTAGTTCTGAGTGTGAATAAACTTTGTAAACACTTATACTAAAACATTCTGCTCATTCATACTTATTTATTTGATGAAAGAAGGAAACCCTTGTATAGTTATAAATGTGTGAATAGATTTAAATATTAGGATTTTTTTAAGAAATAAAGCTAATTTTGCGGAGGGGAAAAACTTCGTTAAATTTTTTGCTGGCAATCTGCTTTGTGATTTTTGAACATGATATCTACATCTAGACTCATGTTTTGCTAGTTAGAATTTTTTTTTTCAAATTAATGCTACCATTATTATATGCTTCACTATTTAGCTTTTGCAGCCTTGGAAATCTATGATTCATACAAATAATTCTCTATGGCAATTTAAAAATACATGTAAAAGCATTCAATCTACATTGCTACTGTGTCATAGCACAAAAAGAAGAAACTGTCATCAAATTTGAATAAAATCTACCATTTATTCCCTTCTAAATGCAGTCCTAGCTCAAGAGAAAGGAAGCTATTTGTATTTTTCAGAATCAAACTTGCTTAAGTGAATATAGAGTAAGAGTTATAACTGAAATAGTGTTGAAACAGTGGTCATCTCAAATCTGAACGTCATTCCAAGAAAAGTTTCTGAGTTTTCATTGCCTCAATCTAAAAGTTGGCCTTTTTGGTAAAAGATGAAAGTAAAATAATTAAAGAGTTTGTTGCAGTTTTGGAATATCTTCAAAATATAGTAGAGTGAAGCCTTCTTCCCTCAAATAAAAGATAATTTGCTCATTGTGTTCTTTCTGGGCAGATAAGAATAATGCTTTCTTTCTCTTGTTAGTCTTAACACCTCACTTGTTACTATGTGTCAGAAAAGCGAGACATCGTAAATGGAGATACTACTGATGGAGGTCATCTGACATGGGGCTGGTAGGCAGTGGGAAGATTGGTATGCACACAGGTGGCTTAGGGGTTGGGAGATGATTGGAACCAAGGAAGTGATAATTAGCAGAACCCAGTGTGCATGTGTGTGCATTCGTGTGTCCACGTGTGTGTGTACTGTAGCGCGGTGCAACAAAGAAAAAAAAGGCAGACTTTTCATAATTTCAGGAATAAATAAATCCTTAATCACTTCATGTAGAATATTGGCTACTTGGAGATATATATTTATGTTTAGATACATCTAAACATAAATATATAACTATATAACTGCATGCTAATTAAAAACATAAAAAGAAGTGCCTAAAGAATTACAACAGAAAGTGGCATAGTGATTATTAGAGTTAATATAGTATAAATAAGGCCAGGCATGGTGGCTCATGCCTGTAATCCCAGCACTTTGGGAGGCCAAGTTGGGGGGATCACTTGTGGACAGGAGATAGAGATGAGTCTGGCCAACATGGTGAAACCCGTCTCTACTAAAAATACAGAAATTAGCTGGGTGTCGTGTTGGGCACCTGTAATCCCAGTTACTCAAGAAACGGAAGTAGGAGAATTGCTTGAACCTGGAGGCTGAGACCACAGTGAGGCAAGGTCACTCCACTGCACTCCAGCCTGGGTGACAGAGCAAGACCCTGTCTCAAAAAAAAAAAAAAAAAAAAAAAAGTATAAGTAAGAGTTCAAAACACAAGTCTGTTAAGAGAAAAAGTACAGAGGAATGGTGAGACGACTTTTTTATTTGTATGATAAAGGACTGTTTTCGGTGACTGTGAGAAAGACCAGGAGTTAAGAAAAAATGGCCATCAATAAATGAGCCACTTGTGGGGAAGAACCATAAGCCACTCTCAGCTGAAATACAAATGCCATCATTATTTAATATTATTGGAATATCATTATTAGTTTTTGGTATGTACTGCTAGTACTGGTACATTTTACTAGTCAATTAATATTTTGTTAATCTTAATTTCTAACTAAATTCCAGAGTGAAATGGAAATAATACTGAACAAAATTTTATTTACAAAACAGATTTTGTTTTTTTTCTCGTTAAGAATGATACACAGTTGTCCTTCAGTAGCCATAGGGGATTGGTTTCAGGACCTCCCTTGGGTACTAAAATCTGCAGATGCTCTAGCCCTTGTTATAAAATGGCTTAGTATTTGTATATAACCTATGCACAGCCTCTCATATACTTTAAATCAGGGGTCCCCAACCCCAGGGCCACAACCAGTACTGGTCCATAGCTTGTTAGGCTGTTCAATACCAGGCTGTACAGCAAGAGCTGAGCTCCTCCTCCTGTCACATCAGCGGTGGCATTAGATAGTCACAGGAGCACGAACCCCACTGTGAACTGCACATGTGAGGGATCTAGGTTGTGCACTCCTTATGAAAATCTAATGATAAATGTAATGTGCTTAAATCATCCCAAAACCACTCCCCTTCCCCTCACTATCCCTGTCCATGGAAACATTTCTTCCACAAAACCAGTCCCTGGTGCCAGAAAGGTTGGGGACTGTTGCTTTAAGTTATCTCTAGATTACTGATAATGCCTAATACAATGTAAATTCTATGTAAATAGCTTTTATACTATATTGTTTAGAGAATAATAAAAAGAAAAAGGCTGCATGTTCAGTTTAAGTGTTGATAAGTGTGCAGAGAAAAGGGAACCTTCATACATTGTTGGTGGAAATATAGATTCGCGTAGCCATTATGGACAATAGTATGGAGGTTCCTAAAGAAATTAAAATTAGAATTACCTAAGACCCAGCAATCCCTCCTCTGGGTATGTACCCAAAGGAGATGAATTCATCACCTCATAAAGTTATCTGCACTGTTCTATTCATTGCAGCATTATTTACAGTAGCCAAGATATGGAAACCACCTAGGTATGTGTTGGTGGATGAATGGATAAAATAAACTGTGGTATATGTATATACAATGGAATATTATTCAACCTTAAAAAAGGAGGAGACCGTGTCATTTACCACAACATGCATGGACCTGGAGGATATTAAGCTATGAGAAATAAGCCCAGTGCACACTCACACACAAAATTGCATAATCTTACTTATATGTGGAATCTAAAAAGAAAAAGGTCAAATATACAGTTAAAATAAAACAGTAGTTACTAGCTGGACATGGTGGCTCACGCGTGTAATCCTAGCACTTTGGGAAGCCGAGGTGTGTGGATCATCTGAGGTCAGGAGTTCAAGACCAGCCTGGCCAACATGGCGAAACGCCGTCTCTACTAAAAGTACAGATATTAGCTGGGCCTGGTGATGGGTGCCTGTAATCCCAGCTACTGGGGCGGTTGAGACAGGAGAATCACTTGAACTCAGGAGGTGTAGGTTGCAGTGAGCAGAGATGGTGCCGCTTCACTTCAGCCTGGGCAAAGAGCGCAACTCTGTCTCAAAATAAAAAACAAAGCATAAAACACAGTGCACACAGTGGTTACCATGAGTGAGGTGGCAGGGAGGAGACTGGGAAATGTAAATCAAAGGATACAAAGTAGCAGGTATGTAGGTGGAACTGTAAAGCTGACATGTAGGAATGACAACTATAGTTAGTAATAATGTATTGTATTCAGGATTTTTGCTAATTGAGTAGATTATAGCTGCTCTTGCCACAGGGGAAAAAGTGGGTAACTATGTGAGATCATGGATATGCTAATTTTTGTCACTATAATAACCATTTCACTATATACATTCATCTTATAACAGCATGCTGTTTGTTGTAAATATACACAATAAAATTTATTTTTAAATATCTGAGTATGATTTGATGAACTGTGAAAATAGAGTGAATTATAATAATTTAAAATGTAAGTTAATGTTATTAGAAAAGAAACAGAAAGAACGTACCACACAGAAAGTCTGTCTGAAGGATTTTTCTCCACCAATACAAGCGTTCATTGATTCAGAGGTGGATTATGAGATATGATCATAAAACAAAAATGTCAAGGGAAATATAGTTAATTCAATGAAAAATTCTCAACACAACAGTTATATACCAGTAAACACTGTATCTTTCAGATAACAGATCATATCTATTATATTTTAAATTCAAGGAGAGACTACATTAGAGATGCTATTAGATCAACTTCTAATTTCAAAGATTTCTAAGATATGGAATGGTTATTCCTTATACAAATTAAAAAAGCAAATGCTGAAGAAATTCAGCTGCATAGATACACCATGAGGTGGAAAGATCCTCCATAACTCTTAATTAAACTGTATTAATTACACATAAAAGGAAAATGTTTCATTTCATTGTTATTTGGAAACCAAAGAAAGAAAAGACTGAATTTTTACATAGTGTTAAAGAGATTGCATATCTGTACTAAGTTTAAGACAGAGGCAAAATGTATTTTATTCATTTGTCCTGCACCATTTAGAAATTCAACTTCCTTTTTCTCTTCTTTTTGAGAATAAAAAACTCAATCTAAGGAAAATCTTAAGGTTTTCATTTTAAGTGATCCACTGTTCTAGAAGTTTAGTATTTTGTTTAAGATGTTTATGCTCTGTATTCCACCAAGTCTAGTTTTAAAACAAAACAAACAACAACAAAATACTTCTGTAACTTGGAGTTTAAGGTGAAATAAACCAACTACATGGTTTGAAAATGTCATACTTTTCATCTCTCTTTTTTTTAATTTTTAAGTCAGAACAGAAATTGTATGGATTTAGTGTAAGTCTTAGGATCTCACAAATGTCAGTATTTCACTCTCCTCTATATCTTGATAGCAATAACTTGAAATAGGATCTCAGTAGCTCAAGCAATATTGGGCTCTGAGAGTTGGTTAAAAATTATTTGGCTGAGCGCCTGTTGCTGAGGGAAGAACTAATCTCGAGCATATTTTTGGAGCCAAACATCAAATTGTTTGTGCTTAGCAACACAGCACCAGTCTTGCCCTTCAAAATGATCGTAGACCAAATGCCAGAAATGTTCTGGTTCTGACTACAGAGTTCTATTCATAAATGACAGGAGGCAAGAGGCCCTCCTCGCTTTCAGAAGAAAGGTCCTTTGCTTTCTTAGTCAATGGTAGGAAAAGCATTGTGGTTTTCATTGCATTACATAATTTTTAAGGTGATTACTTTAATAAGAAGTACTCTCTATATATGTGTGTTTATAGATGCATTTTTTTTAAACACTGGAAAATTTCTGAAAGTAGTACAAATCTTGTAATGTCAAGTAGATGTGGGAAAAAGGGAACTTACAACTTTCCCTCCTTACATTGCTCTACTTTGGCATCTGCATTTTTAAAATGTTAAAAATGTTTAAAAATGTGTTGTTAACACTTAATATGGTGATAGTAGCTGTTACCAAGACAACTCTAACTCCACCCAGATAAAAATAAATCTTGAAGATGAGTTTCTGTGTCTCTGAGCAAATATTTTTGTGAATAGTAGAAGTAGAGAAAGTTAAAGATACCTGAGCTTTTGACCTTTACCAGTTTTATAGATATGTTTATAGTTATACATTTTTATTCATACATTTTAGATAAATAACTTTGGAAAGCAATAGATTCCTCTTGTAAAAATCAAGTATATTCTCAATAGACTGAGAGACTTTCTTTTTTTGAGACAGAGTCTTGCTCTATTGCCCAGGCTGGAATGCAGCGGCACAATCTTGGCTCACTGCAACCTACCTCTGCCTCATGGGTTCAAGCAATTCTCCTGCCTCAGGCTCCCGAGTAGCTAGGATTACAGGTGCAAGGCACCACTTCCGCTAATTTTTGTATTCTTAGTAGAGATGGGGTTTCACCATTTTGGCCAGGCTGTGAGAAACTTTTTAAGGTCTCTTTTGCAGCCAGCTGTTTGTCTACCTTATTTAATTCTTAATCTCACTATCCACTATTTTTCTGTTTAAGTACTTTCAGCAAATATTAAATGCTTGTGACTACAGTCTTCTCCTGTGGAAAAACACTAGTAATGACAAAAACACATATTTCAACCTAATATACAATAGAAATGGAATGCCAGCTATTCATGGAGGAGAATAGCCTTCTGTATTTAAAATAACTTATTTTGCTCTGTGTTTTAAAATCATTCTTCCTTAATCAATTGTAAGCATCTTGACTATAATTTATATACCTGAAGATAAATAATTCAGTAGCAATGATAACTGAAAACAGGATACATACAATGAACTTGCTAAATTACCATAAATTCTCATCCATTTCAAAAATAACTCTGTACTTTTTTCAGATTTTGTTAGAAGAATATTCAATAAAAATATTTATTCAATGAACACTTCAGATGTCAAGATTCTTCCCCATGTGGACAACAGTAACCGGTAAAGATTCTGCAGCCAAGCACGGGGGCTCACACCTGTAATCCCATAACTTTGGGAGGCTGAGGTGGACAGATCACGAGGTCAGATCAAGACCATCCTGGCTAACATGGTTAAACCCCATCTCTTCTAAAAATACAAAAAATTAGCCAGGCATGGTGGCGGGTGCTTGTAGTCCCAGCTGCTCAGGAGGCTGAGGCAGGAGAATCAATTGAACCCGGGAGGTGGAGGTTGAGGTTAGACGAGATCGCACCACTGCACTCCAGCCTGGGTGACAAAAGCAAGAAAAAAAAAAAGATTTTACACCTGGACTCTGTGCTCACCAGCAGAAGGGGTAACATGGCTGCTTAGGACAACCTTGCTTGACCATTTACTTCTTTGACACTAGGGATATTCTTAGATCAGCAGGTCCTTCCCTCCACATATCCATTTGAGGCTCGTAGAAAGTCTGGGAGGCAGGGAATTTATGATAGGGAGCAGTATACTTTTTATCTAAGAAATTATTAATGTCACCGCATTCAAGTAATGGACACCCTCAATACCTTCAAGACCAAGGAGATTACATGATATGTAAAATTAGAAAACTGTCATCTACTAGTGGCTAGGTACTTTAATTACGTTAACCATGCAACAAGAGAACTCTTCAAATGAATCCCTCTCTCCTCTGTATTATTTCCAACCCTCGGATCCCCATCTGCTTCTGCAGACAAAAGCTATGCTGCTGAATGTCTTAATGGTTTGTTGCCCCAACTAGCTTCAAGATACTGCAGGTCAAGGATAGCATCTTACTCTTCCCTGCATCTCCAGCACCTCGTAGTATGTTGGTCACATAGAAGATGTTTGCTGAAGAGTTGAATAAAAATATGTACGAGGGACACAATTAGCACTGTTTTAAAAAGATGTAACAAGATAGGGTAAAGCAAAGCTTTTGAGGATAAACCTTTAGAACAATCAATAATATCTTCTCTGTTGGTTAGTTGCCCTTCAATCTCAGCCACTGAATCAAATACAACGTAATTACTATTCCGATATGTTCTTGAATCTAATATCCAATAACAAGATACATAGTGGATTTAATGATGTTTTTGAAAGGGCTTGAGGAGACAGGAAGGGGAATATACACACTAATTTTAAAAATGTATCTTAATATCAGAAACAAAAAATATGTGAAAAAATGTGTCTTTTAATCAAAGAAACATAGTATTTTAAACTACAGAGTTTACTCTGACTTGGTAACAAATCTTTACAATCGCTAACATACACTGAGCTCTTAAGATGGGCCAGGCACGGGATTGTAGCTTTTACATGCACTGTCTCTTTTAATTTTCACAGTAACTAGTGATACAGGCATTTTGAGAAGTTTAATAACTTGTCCTTGATCAAAGACCTAGTATTTCAGATGCATAGCCATGTCCAACCCCAAAGCCCATGCTTTTCACTATTGTTGTACTCCATACATTAGCTTCCAAATTTATTTGCAATCCAAATATTAAAAGCAAGTCATAAGCTTAGTATGGCCAATGTGATACTAAGTATCCACTTACTAAACTTTATTTTCAAAATGTGGTTTTATCTCAGTTTAATGAACATTGCATGTTTTAGTTTATACTTTCACATTATATAATAAGGGCGTGGTTACAGATATGTTAATTTCCTGTTCTTCTTCACAATGATGGAACATAACAGCGAATTAAACTGTTAATTTGCAGATACCCATAGGCCTTTGGTGTCTGAATAGAAATGAACACACCTACAACTGAGAGAGAAAGCATGTGAAGTATTCCAGTGAACAGAGACCATTTATTCAGTCACAGACACAGGAGAAAAACAACAATTAAAAAAACAATTTCTGATGAAAAGTTCATAAAAAGTTCACTCAGTTTAAGCATATGTTCTACAACTACTTAAAATAAAGTTCTTCTTAAACATCGAATCTTTTTTGTTTTTAGATTTCTTCTGCCTGTATCAAATTAATAGGACACAGCACACTTTTAATTTGCTCTGGTTTCTTAGTGGGGCATTTATTAAACACATTAAAACAATAGTCTCAGGGTTTTACTGCTGATGTTAAAGTTCTGCTTTCCTACTTACCAAATGTGTCATCCTAAGGCACATACTTTGCCTCTTGCTCAAATCTCCCAAATAGAGAATGATAAGAATACTTACCTCAATTAAACAAGCTGTAACAAGTAGAGTGTTTAGAAAAGTGCCGGTACACCATAAGCCTGCAATGAGTATTGGACTGTATTACCTCTGAAAGCTGCAGAATGGAATTCTTAAAGTTATATGTCCCTAAAATCCTCTTAAGTGACAGAAATGGAGAAATTACCAGTCTGTTTAAGGGAGCTTTTCTAGAGTCTGGGCACATGTTTTTAGGACAAGACAGTTCAGCTTCAGCTTAAAATGAGAGAGCATGTCTGTGTCCTTACCCCTGGGTGCCAGGTTTCTTGTTCCCATCTTGAGACAAATAATTTTTGATGGAGAAGAGGCAGTCTCTTTCATTTCGCTCTAAAAACCTTTTCTGGAGGAAGTAGACACTCTCCACCCCCGTTTTGAGAGTCATCTCATGCAGCTGAGAATGACTGGCTGAGTACAAGCAATTGTTCCTTCTAAGCAGTTTCAAATTCTTATAACTTGTGGAGATATTCTTAAGTCCAGGAAATTTTGTGGATGGTGGATTTTTATTACAAAGGCCTGTGCTTCATAGGAACAAAATAATTCAAAGTCAGGAACCAGATCAAAGCCACAACTCCAATATGGCACCTTGAGAAGTTCATTTGTATTTCATTTGCATAAAAATCCTCACCACTGCTACCTGATTTTCATAAATCATTCAACAGCTATCCACGAAGCACCCACTGTGTGTCTCGTCTCTGTGTCAGTCCCTGGCTTCATGTGTCTTTCCTTCTGTACCCTGACTCCCCAGCTCATAAGCACATGAAGTAAGAAAATGAAACTATTTTTCTGTCCTCTCTTCAAAATCACTTTTTTCAAAACAAACAGCCCTCACCTGCTCATCCTCCATCCAGTCAATCACGGGGGCCTAGAAATATCACAAATATTTTCTGGTTCTGTCCCTCCCCTCAAGCTTGCCAACATTATCACAGTTCAGGGCCTGCTCATCTTTCCCCCAAACTCCAGTTAGATCTCTCCACAGTGCAATTCTGCACATTCCCTGTTACAACCCTTCAATTATTTCCCAACCCACGCAAAATAAAATCTAAGGCTTCTTTAACACATTCAGGAACTCTGTGGCCTACGTTTCTCTAGAATTTTCCAGCCAGCAGTTGACTTCCAGTGCAAGTGAAAGCCTAGTGTCATGCCTGCATGATAGATAAATTTGAAGCTGAGGAGCCCAAATGTATAGACCATGCCATGAAAGGTTTATAGTAATGACACAGAGGCCCTCTACTACAAAGCTTGAAGCTGCCTCTCTACTGTCAGACAGACTGCTTGCCAGTCGTGAGACCTGGGGCAAAATGCCTTAATTTTTATGTGCCTAGAGTTCTCTTGTGAGATGAGAATAAAAATTATCCCTATTTCATAAGATTTAATAAAGTGTTTAGCATAATACCTCATAACAATTGCATTTCAGTGGTGGTTATTATTATAAAGAAATGATGATTAACTTTACCTTAACGTTTAACATGTTCTGATAGTTACTGATCTATAGCTTTAATATGGAGGTTAGAGAATGACCTGGAAAGAATTGGCCACAGATGATTGAAGATAGTGATGCAGGAATAAAAGATGACTGCAAAATGTAAACCTGTAATAAAAGGAAGAATGAAGTCACTGGTCTCATGGGAACTGATATGGGAGAAAAAAAACAGATAAAAAGGCTATTCATGTTTTGGACCTCTTTGCCAAAATGGAAATGAGAAATTTGGGAATAAAAATTAGAGCAATTCTAGCATCTAGTTTTAACATAATTCTTATCCCTAAAAAGAATCTATAAGAAACCCCCAAGGCCGGGCGTGGTGGCTCACGCCTGTAATCCCAGCACTTTGGGAGGCCGAGGCGGGCGGATCACGAGGTCAGGAGATGGAGATCATCCTGGCTAATATGGTGAAACCCCATCTCTACTAAAAATACAAAAAATTAGCCAGGCGAGGTGGCGGGCGCCTGTAGTCCCAGCTACTCGGGAGGCTGAGGCAGGAGAATGACGGGAATCCGGGAGGCAGAGCTTGCAGTGAGTGGAGATCACACCACTGCATTCCAGCTTGGACGACAGAGGGAGACTCCATCTCAAAAAAATTAAAAATAATAATAATAATAATAAACTCCCAAATGACAGGCAGCCATGGGTAGCGTTGCATTTCAAGTAATCTTTTAATGGTTAAAATTTAAGTTTCCAACATGAACATAAAATTTTCAACTTAGAAGAAATGAGTTCCAAATTTGAGACAGGTAACAAAGGATAAAGACTACTAGGGGATAAATTCCATCTCTTTAGACATCTAGTACACAATTTAGCAATGTCCAATCAAGCCTTTAACTACTACATTTGAACACATCATCATTTCAAAATGTTACTTAATGATGCCAATTAACTGTACAATGTCTCTGCATAGCACATAACCCTAAAATGATTTGTGCAACGTTATTGTCAGTAAAACTGAACTACAGGGAATGCTCATATTCTATGTCAGTGTATACAGAAATGGAATATCAATAATGTAATGTCTGTTGGTATTAGAAAAAAGTGAAAATTTTCATATCTTTCTATTTTCTTTTTTCCTCAATGGGATGCTCTTGTTAAAGATAACTCTGCATAGTAAGGTTTGTATAAACATTATTTAGCTAAGGTTAAAAGAGGTAACATACTGGTTCCAGCTCAGATATTAAAACAAATTAGTCTGTAGGTAGGCAGTAATTATATTACTAACCATAGTTTTGGTCCTTTTATCCTTTCCCATTTGATTTTACACAGTGGGATGTTAAAGGTTGAATGTCTTTGGTATCTATAAACTTAACTGAAAGATGTATTTGTTTGTTTAGGTCTGCTGATTTTTATAATTATAATTTTACTCCTATAGATTTCTTGTAGGAGTACTATATAAGATTTATCTTGCACTAAATTTTGTTATGTCATACAAATTAATAGGCTTTTATTTATGGAAAGCTACTATTTATCTGTCATTTCTTTAAAAATTACCAAACAGTGTTATAACTTTAAATGTTGGAGAGCTCGAAAAACTTGTTGTATGAGTATGTTAGAAGTTACAGATAATTCATCTGTCAAATATATAACTCTCCAACACTACCTTTCTTTAATGAATAATATGAAATTTAGCAGTGAAAATGTTAACAATGTGCTAATCCTAAATAAATCA
Source organism: Piliocolobus tephrosceles (assembly GCF_002776525.5). Classification (NCBI taxonomy): domain Eukaryota; kingdom Metazoa; phylum Chordata; class Mammalia; order Primates; family Cercopithecidae; genus Piliocolobus; species Piliocolobus tephrosceles. The sequence continues at coordinate 69,600,969 of NC_045436.1, read as the reverse complement.
ACAAATTTAGAGATGTACCTCTAAAACCATTTTAAATTCAACAGTGTAATTTTCCATTTGACTTTCACTTATTCATTCATTAAACAAATGTTTGTGAGTGCCTGCAATGTATGAGACATTGTACTAAAGCTAGGCAGTGTGAGTTATCATATGGGATTATCCTTTAAATACTTTTGAGGGCAAAAAAGAAAAAAAGGGAAAAGATGTGAGAAAAGACAAAGGGTTAATTCATTTAAAAATAACACTTGAGGACTATTTTCTTTGCAAGGCATAAAGTTGTCACCCTCTCAAACAGTAGATATTTCATATTTAGGATGCAAGACTCCGGTTCCAATAAAGCTGATTGCACAGCTGCTACCCTAATTAAACTGCTACATGAACTCTGAGCAATGTAGCATGGTAGCCACATGCTTCTGCTTGCATGATGGTTAATTCCTTCCATCCTCATCAGTGATTTTCTGAGCTTTGAAATTCCAATGGTACCTAGGATATCAAGGATATTTATATAACTGAAAAGCAAATAATTAGATGTAAAAAATGTGCAGAAATTATGAATGGTTTTGTCACTTTATTGTAGCAGACAATAAATGTGGGAGAAATTAAAGCTGATGCTAGAACATATGCCTATTTTTTAGCTGGAAAATTTCAAGATTTATGTACCTTGGGCTTGAGAAAGAAATGGAATTTATTTTTTATGCACTGACATCTCCTTTTTTTTTTTTTTTGGAAGAGCTCGCTCATGAATGAATGGTATGTAAATATAGCAGAAATGTAATTATATATTTTCCTGACCCAGTTCCTAAATAATAGATATCATTTCAGAAGTGCCCCTAATACCTGACCTTTTGCTCCAAGCCATATCAAAGCACACATCTAGTCTACTTTTCACTCTCATTCCTAGCCACTATGACAATACTATTCAGATAAAACTTCTGGTCCTCTACTTATATGACTCATATCAACTTGACCTTAGGATAGTGACTGGCTGTGCCTATCCAGGTTCATGCTGTTGGTCCATTATTATGGTTTTGTGTGAAAAGGCAAAATTTCTAGGTAAAGTGTTATGATGATGAATAACCCACCAGGAAACCAGCTGACCATTTCATTTGCCATCTCGTCACTTCAAACAGCTCTCCAGAACCTGCAGCCAGCACAGACCAAAGTCAGGTTTGTCTCTTCTTCTGTTGAGGAACAAAGGTTGATTCCATATCTTGGCTATTGTGAATAGTAATGCAATAAACATGGCAGTATTATATAAAAATATCACAGATAGCCCTTAAATATGTACAACTATGATGTAATTATCAAAATTAAAAATTAAAATCTATTTTTAAAAGTTAAGTTAGAAAGCTCGTAGTTCCTGGCAAACTACTACCTTTCTTGGCAAAAGAATTTGGTATCTCTTAAATGTTTTCTGCCTAATGCTGATAGATTGTATTTACATATTCCATTAATGACAACAAATAAAATTACACCAAAACATCAGCATTATTTATTTCCAGGTGTGCCTCTCAATATAAATTACGCCAAAATTCACAAAACCAAAATCAATGTGGAATTGTACTCAGGGATGCAAATGTAGCCCAGTGAAGCATTTGCCCGTTTGGGATTATTTAAGCACAATTGGAAAAAGGTGCAATGTATGCCTAAAAATTCCATAATAAAGGCCAGGCACGGTGGCTCACACCTGTAATCTCAGCACTTTGGGAGGCCGAGGTGGGCAGATCATGACATCAGGAGACCGAGACCATCCTGGCTAACATGGTGAAACCCCGTCTCCACTAAAAATACAAAAACTTAGCCAGACATGGTGGCGAGAGCCTGTAGTCCCAGCTACTTGGGAGGCTGAGGCAGGAGAATGGCATGAACCCAGGAGGCAGAGTTTGCAGTGAGCCTCCTCTCCAGCCTGGATGACAGAACGATACTCCGTCTCAAAAAAAAATAAAAAATAAAAATTCTGTAATAGGAACTTTTTAATATACGATATTATAATGTAAAAAGACTAGATGTCAAACAAATTAGGTGATGGGAAGGAATTAAGGGAGAACTTTAGACTAAGCATTAGAATAGCACCTGTTTTTCACCACAAATCTGTTACGTGTATTGCTCAATTGTACAGAATCCATATTGGATCCTGGTGGCTATGTAATAGTCTCTTTCTTGGATAAATTTTTGTCCTCTCTTATGGTTTATTAATGGTGTACAGAACAGCATTGAATAGTGGTTACTTCCTATGGCTTCCTAGATATCTCTTTCATAATCACCTTTGAATGTTCTAAAGATCATTCTTAGATAGAGTACAACTAGATACCAATCATAGTGGAAATCGAGTAGACAAAATTTAAAGGGAGTCTTAATTGAAGGTCATTTTATTGTCCTCAGATAGTATTAATCTTATTTAAAACAAACCTGTCACTGAGCAGAGCTCAAAACACCAGAGCCCTTTGCCAAATGTGATTTTTTACATTAGGAGTGCTGGCAGTTGAGAGGAGTATTCTGTCACACTTGAGAGAATCCGAGTCCCTGAAGATTTATATGAATACTTAGCTATTATCGAACCATCTCTTCATAGATGACTTAGTAAATGTCTGTTTTTGCATCGGATAATGGCTTACAAGTTAATCTCTTGCTCTCCGTTACACACACATACACCTTCTTCCCAAACAGCTCATAAGGTGAAAGAAAGACTCAGATTTCTGACTGTGTAATTGATAGTATCACATGGACTGCCTGCTCATCATCTGCTAGTCACATTGGCAGAGTTGACAGTTTTGGAGACACTGAAGACAGTGCATATATTAGGAAATTAGCAGTTTTCTGATATAAGTTTTCTTGTAGTTTATAAATTATATAACATTTATTATTCCCTCATATTTTATAATATTTAATAATAGAACTGACACATATATTCATTTTAATCTCAGTTGTGTATAATAACTGTTATAGCAACCCTTGAGTGCCTCCCATAAACATCTTGAACATATAGGGACTGTGGTTAGCTCCAACAAACTTTTGGTGGAATTCATTGCATTGATACATAGACATTGTTTTAAAGGCAGTTTCAAGTCAAAGCTGTCAGCTGTGAATCCAGCACACCTTAAAAAGTGACACATTTGTCACTGGATTCCAGCCTCTCAGATTACTCACACACATCCTTTTTATGTAAAGATGACATTGTTCTTTCCTGATATATTGCATTCCTCATGAATTTCTTATAGTCATAGAATTTTTATAAGCCATTTCAGCGTGACTGAAATAAACATCAATATTTTAAACTTTTTCATTCCATCAAAAATATTGTATGTGCAGATATCGCTGTAAGTGTGTATACTTGTGCTTAAGAGACTAGGACTGAAGAGAAGTAATCAACCAAACCACTGGTGTAAATATGCGTGACATTTTTAATGACTAGAAATTGAAATAATTCCAACAAATAAATATATTGGTGAATTCAGATTGCCTTAGACTAAGATAAAAATCTTTTCCTGGTACTATATGCCTTATTTTATTGAATGACTACCTGGTTCTTTCTATTATATATGCAGATTTTATATCTCTGGTCATCTTTGTAAATGGTGCCTAAAAGATAATTTGAAGAATAAGTGATCAGCAATAAGAACAAATGTCTATACAAAAGCACCCTTTAGCTGGATGTAATTCACTGCTTTGAGTTGTTAATAGCCTCTAAGGATGACAGTAGCTACTAGTTGAATAAACCATTATGTCTATTATTAGAACAACAGATAGTTTATAAATCCAAACAATGCATAAAATACCTATCTCACATTACCATTGTTTAGGTTATCAGATAATTGTTCTCTCCAATTATTCCACTTAATTTTTTGCTTGCCCATTAGCTGAGTGTCAAGACAAAAGATGTCAAAAGAGGGGAATGTATTGAAAATGCTAGACAAGTACACTTAAGAACAGGTCAGGCACAGTGGCTCACACCTGTAATCCCAGCACTTTGGGAGGCTGAGGTAGGCGGATCACCTGAGGTTGGGAGTTCGAGACCAACCTGACCAACATAGAGAAACCCTGTCTCTACTAAACATACAAAATTAGCCAGGCATGTTGGCACATGCCTGTAATCCCAACTACTGGGGAGGCTGAGGCAGAAGAATCGCTTGAACCCGGGAGGTGGAGGTCGCAATGAGCAGAGATTGTGCCACTGTACTCCAGCCTGGGCAACAAGAGCAAAACTCCATCTCAAAAAAAAAAAAGAAAAGAAAAGAAAAGAAAACAAATACATAATTTGTATATTATTTTTATATAGTATGTCATCTAGGGTTTCTAAATGTATTCTTCTTATAAGCCTAGGTTTGAAATAACATTCATTTAGTGTTGAGTAATTTAAAATAAAATATTTTATAAAATAAAATACAATAATTGCTCTTAATTCTTTGAAAATATTAAATTAAAAGGGAGTAGCAAACTCTGCATTCCACGTTTCTGTCCCAACATTTAATTTTAGCAATTTTGTAGTCTGCCTAACAAGCAATTCATCATTTACTGTTTAGAAAATAGGGAATGTACACAGAGGCCTTTCAGCTTTCCCTGAACGCCATACAAATCTTGTTGCTTCTTTACTGCCCCCCTTTGTCAGGAGTTCTGAGGAATGGTTTTTTTATCTTAAGTCTCAGAAAGCATTCAGGAGAATATTTAAACTTAAATCCTTTTAAAAGTTATGTTCAGGACAAAGTAGTGTTGTATGCATTGGTGTTATATGTATTTAAATTTTGAAATCTTTAATATTGGCAAAATGAGGTTTCAATTTTAATTTAAGATATTTAATAACCTTAAATCATTAAATATGTTACTTAATATATTTAATATATCTAAATGGTCACAATTGTCCCATGCTAATAATCATAAAAAAATCTTACCCAATGGTCATATAGGTATACTTAATGGAGTTTTAGACGATATTGTTGTATATTAAAAAATTCATATATTTGCCTTAGTAGAACTGATTAAATGAAAGTATATTAACAAACATATTCTGTTATTTTATATTTGCATTTGTGATAATTATATTTGAAACAAACGTTCAAAATTTTCCAATGAATTTCTTTTGCATTCGCATATTTTTGCCTTTTTATTATAAAAATAGGTGGCTTTTTAGTTCCACTGAGTAAGTTTCCACATAGGTCTACAAATAGTGCATCTTTTTGAAATTAATCATTATAATCACAAATTGAAATTGCCTGAGCTCCAATTGGAGTCTAAATGGATGACTGAATCTTATTATTCAAAACCCCCTATTGCTACGCAATATGGCCACACAAGAGAGTACACAAAACCCATCTGATTCAGCCTCAGTGACATAAATATTTTAATGGTTTCATCGGAATCTGGAAATGGCGCTCTCCACAGGTGATGCTTCTTCCTTTGACTCTCATTATTATTTCCTTTACAAATTAATTAATAAAAACTTAGATGGCAAATTAGCACTTGATGAAAACTTACACAGCCTTGACATTTTGATTATGTGAGTGAGTAAAAGCACTAGGAGAAACAAAAATCCTAATCATGTTCAGGAATACCCACAAGGTAACAAATATATTTTTAAACTTTGAAAACATTTAGTATTCATGGTAAAACATGCTGTGTGATTTAAATAAATTTTTTATTATTTGCTTTAACTTATTTCCAAATTAAAAAGTAAATGTTTACCTATCTGTTCTAAATGGTAATCCTCATGATTAAACAGCAATTTGTCATATTTCAGTTAAAAATGATCTTTTATTATTAGTTATAGAACATAAGTTTCTTCATTGACTGAGGCGATGTTTCAAGTGGATAAATCTGTTTAAAAAAATTGTGGTCATATCCTGTTAAATTCTCATACCAGCCAATTTGTTTGATATTCAGAAAAAATCTAGGCACTGACCAAAAACTCTACCTGCCTTCTCAGCTGTATCCTCTTGGACTTAAAGGGGACTGGGAAAGTTATAAAATAGTTCATGATAGTCCATCAACATCCCAAGAATAAAAACAGATGTTGTACTGACAGCATCATATGATCATATGCATGTGAGTAAGAGCATATTCATATTGCCAAATCAGTTGGAATTTTTCACGGTTGAAAGTTAAATGAAATGCTTAGATGCATGAGTCATTGGAGTTAAAGACGATTACAGCCAGATTTATGGCTGTGCTAAAATAAAGCTAGTTAGAAAACAGACCAAATTCCATGACGATACCAAGTCTGACTAATGATTCACCTTAAATTTCAGAGCAACATTTATCCTCACTTCTTTGTTTGTCTATTTGACAACTTGCCCTCATCCATTAAGTAGCTAGGAGGAAAGGGAAAAGCACTTACGTGGGTGCGGACAAAACACTGAGATTGATTTGTGACTTTGGATAATTCCTGGATGCTGTTATCTGTTTTGGCATAGAGATGGATCTGTAACTGCTAATAATTGCGACTGTTACCATCCCAGAGGTCATTTACTTAACCCAGGTATTTCAGACCTGACAGCTCGAGGATAAACACGATTTTCCTCCATCGCTAACTTCATCTGCAGGGCCTAAGCCTCCTTCACAGTCTCCCCAGTGATTTATTGGCATCTCCAAGGGTATCTCAAATGTGCTGAAGAACAAATCTGCTCACTTTTATCCGCTTGGTTTTCCTTTTTGAAATCTGCTGCCTTAAAATTACTAAGGGAGGAATCATACTGCTGCTACCCTTGCCAGTGACCTCGCGTCTTGTGCCCTGAGTGTTCCAATTACTACAATCAAAACAGAAGCATTAGCAGTTACTGCACTGCTCTCTCTGTGGACGTCAGGTCTGACCCAAAGAGCTAGGCTGGGGAACAGCCATTTCCATTCTTGTACCTCTGCAAGAGGACTTCCATGTTCCGTAGTCTCTCACCTCTCATTCCCCCCCGCGCCCCCCCACAGCAAAGCATCATAAATTAGAGAGCATGTAATGGGAAGGAAAATCCATTAGCTATTTGGGTTCAGTCAGACAAGACAGCTCATGGAAAGTTTATACAGGAAGGTCACGTTTCAGTTGAGATCAGGAGGATGAAAGGGTCCAGCTGCGTGATGAGAGAATGTTTGGGAGTGGGCTTATTAGAATGTGGAACAGAGATATCCAAGGCAGGAAAAACTCATATATGAAGGTTTTAAGGGTGTGAGAATCTGGCATATTTTATGGCATAAAAGAGTCCTGAATAGCTAGAATATGGTGAATGTGAGAGGAGGTGAAGACTGGAGATAGGAAAAATTATTCCAGATCTTATAAGCTATAGTGAGAAGCTTGCATATTATATATAGACTTGTGGGAAGCCATTGGATTTTGTAAGAAGGAGATTAACTTTATCCTATTTATGTTATTTGTGATTTATAACCCCAAATGTGCCAGATACAAACAAACCAAAAATAATAATAATGATGATGAGAAGAAAAACAACAATAGCAATGGAACTGTGGTGATGGTTTTGGTCACAAAATGCATATATATCTATTTTTCACAATGTAAAAATATTTCACTATTTCAAATTTTAACATAAATGTAGGTATGCATGAGTTTATAAATCTTGAAGTTTATTGGGGAATATTGTTGAGGATAGTATTTATTGCATGATCACAACTTACTAATGGGAAACATCTGAATACCTATTGAGTTAATGCATGTACATTTTTATTTTCCTGGAATACTGAGAAAAAATTGTTAGATAATGTCTTGATAGCTTCTAAGTCATGGCTCAAAAATGAATATGGAATCTGCTCATTGGAATGGACTCAGGTTCAGCCAAGTTCTCAAAAGCATTTGCTTTCATAGTTGTCTTCGAGAAACAAGGAGTTTGGAATTTAAATTGTGAAGTGTCTATCTTAGAACAGAGAGATTTAAAATCTGACTGTATTTTGTTTAAAAAAAGTCTATATAACTGTATTATATAAAATTATTTATACTACAGTTAAAAAAAGAAACCCATCTTATTTGTCCCTAAATATGTGCCTGCTTGTAGCATGAAAACTATTTGTTGAGGGTCCTTAGATCCTCAGAGCATGCTATAAAAGCAGGTACAATTGTTCTTTCTATATAAGCCTCTTAAGATAACAGATCATTGCCAGAAATACAGCACACAGTACAAAATTACCTTGTTTTACTTTTGCCACAAAAAGCAATTTCTTTTGGCTTTGAGCAATAAAGGCCAATGATTTTTTTTCCTCTCAAAATATCTCCCTCCCTCTGCATAAGTTTTATATTTGTTCACAAAGGAATATTCCAATATCAGATGTTTTTGTCTCTGTCTCTTCCTGGAACAAGTGTTAATTAATCTCTTTGGGTTTGTATGTCAAGTGGAGGGGTGGGGATTGGGGACAGGTGATAGTTGTCTAGGGACTTAACTTCATCTCTATAGGAGAGTGGATAGATGCTGTGTAAGAAAAGCTCTTGAAAAGGGAAATAAAGCAGTCACTTCCCCAAGGCTTCCATGGTGGTCAGACTCCTTGATTGCTTTAGATTACTTCTGGTTTTTGTCCTTCTGAGGCCACCAGATTGGATGGATAGACATTGCCTTTGCTGTTCTTTTGGCATACCTACTTGCACTTTAGGGAATAAAATGCTTGTAATAAGCTAAATGCTTTCTCAAAGATCACCAAAGTATGTAACACATGGCAAATAGAAAGAGAAATGAAAGAGATGGTATAATCAGCATAATTTATAAAAGTGCCTTACAGCAAGATCCCATGGGATATGTTTTTTTTTTTTTTTTTTTTTTTTTTTTTTTTTTTTTTTTTTTTTTGTTTTTTTTTTTTTTTTTTTTTTTTTTTTTTTTTTTTT